>NC_081529.1:37399557-37447057 GCF_030273125.1 Centropristis striata
GCCAGAGGCTCTTCTTAACGAGCCGCAGGGGGCCAGAGGCTCTTCTTAATGAGCCGAGGGGGCCGGAGGCTCTTCTTAACGAGCAACGGGGGGCCAGAGGCTCTTCTTAACGAGCCCCGAATGAACCAAGAATTGAATAATTTTTTGAAACTATTTAAAGCGGTTTAAATAGTTTCAAAAAATTATTCAATTCACAAAAACATAAAACAGAGGAAATTCTCACACTGATAATTTGCAATTAATTCTAATGGTTTTCTTTGTTTTTATAACTTTATTGAGTTTTCACATGTTTATAGGCAAAAACAATACAGCAAACAAGGTACAAGTTAGAGTAAGTGCTCCTGTTTCAGAGCGTTCACACTGAGACCGGTTCTTGTGACTCTTTCTGCACTTGCTGCGATTAAACCTTTAGTCAAGTTCAGATCTTCTTTCATTACAACCTGCTCAATATTCTCAGTAATCAAATTTTAATGGTTATAATGTTTGTCCTGATGATAATTAAGGTGTTTTCTCTTGCAGAGCTCCGTCTACAGAACTGACCACTCTGATCGACAAGCTGCAGAGAAATGCTGATAAAGTGGAGAAGAACAGCTACGACATCGAGCAGAACCTCAACAAGGTAAAGTCTGATAATAAAGGCTCCATAATACACAGACGGTTTGGTAACGCTTTATATTAAGGTCCTTGTAATAACCATTAATTAACAAGTAATAAGGCCCTTGTAAGTCCTTACAAGATGCTTATTAACATTATTGTGTGTTTATAAGCTTATATAAGTGTTAATAATGGCATTACAAACACCCATGACCCACCCATTATGTCTTTGCCATGCCTTTATTAATCTTATTTTGTTTGCTTATTGATATTAAAATATACTTTATTGCTCATCTATTATAAGTTAACTATAAGTTAATTATGCTTTTTGCAACTACCGGATCTAAAGCGAGAACAATGCCTTATTACTTGTTAATTAATGGTTATTAAGGACCTTATTATAAAGCGTTACCAATGGTTCTTCAGTCAGATAAATAATAAAAATTACTTTGAGGCTTTAGCCCAGATTTTAGATGATGGAATGACCAAGAGGTGCAACCAACATTATGAATTCATATCTTTAATATTCAGTAAATATTCAGGATTCCCAACAGCAGAAGCCTCAATGCAAATACCAACATAAGCACTTTGAATTTAAGGAAATTACCCTCCAACTCCTCCCAGCACAATCAGTGATGTCTCATATAGTGCTTTTTTAGCCATTGATATATATATATACATATATATATATATATACATCTATACATTTTATATATACATTTTAACAAAACAACAACACAGGATGAGAATTCAGATAACAAAGGTCTGCATTTCAGGTGCTTAATGTAAGAATATTTAATAATTATACATTTAAACATTTTTTCATGTTAAATCTAGACCGAAAAAATAAAAAATGTCTGTAGATTTTAGGGTGAAAAACTGCTAATCCATAACAGTAAAAGACGTAAAATGATAAATGGGTTAATATACATATATATGTACATATATTTGTATGTATATGTACATACTAATATATGTACATATATGTGTATATATGTATATATGTTTAGATGTACGTTTATATGTATATATGTACATATATATGTATGTATATAGATATATGTATATATATACATACATACATATATACGTATAAATGTACATATATACATATATGTACATGTGTATGTATTTATGTATATGTATATATATATATGTACATATATACATACGTACATATATACGTATAAATGTACATCTATACATATATACATATAGACAAATATATATATACAAATATATATATATATATATACACATATATATACATACATACATACAAATATATATATATATATACATATATTTGTATGTATGTATGTATGTATGTGTGTATATATATATATATATATATATATATATATATATATATATATATATACACATACATACATACATACATACATACATATATATGTATATATATATATATATATATATATATATATATATATATATATATATTAACCCATCTATAATTTTACGTCTTTTCCTGTCATGTTTTATCAGTTTTTCACCCTAAAATCTACAGACATGTTTAACAGTGTAGCTTCAGGACCTGTTTACATCCATCCTTATCTAAAACGTGTGTTGTTGTTGTTGTTGTTGTTCAGGATGTGAGTAAGATCAACGAAGGGAAGCAGCCTCTGTACCAGGACGACACCAACAAGAGGATCCTCAACTCTCTGGAGCTGCTCAACGGTCTGGACGAGGACGCCGTCAACGCCAAGCGCCTCCAGCACCCTCAGGCTGAGATGATCGAGAAGGAGTGAGTCCTCCATCCACTAAATACACTGGAACAAGGTGTCTAAAACCAGATCAAACAGTAAATCTGAGGCTGCATGGACAGATCATTTACCTTGACAAGATTTATTAAAATAAGATTATTAAATCTAGAAATAAGCATGTTGAACACTTAAAATAATAATTTAACTCTTAAACCAGATAAAGTAAAGCTGCCAGCAGTGATGAACTGGCCCGAGCAGAGTGACCTGATGATTATTTGGTTCTTAGCAACAATTGTCTTTTTTTGCTGCTTTTTTTTTTTCTTTTTGTGTCTTTTTTGGGTGATTTTATGTCTTTTTGTGTAATTTTGTGTCTTTTTTGTCGTTTTTTTTTTGTGTTTTTTTGTCTTTTTATGTATTTTTTTCGGCATTTTATGCGTTTTGTTTCTTTTTGGGTCATTTTATGTCTTTTTGTGTATCTTTTGGGTCTTTTTTGTATTTTTTGGGTCTTTTTTGTCGTTTTTTGGTCTTTTTGTTTCTTTTTTTGGTCATTTTTTGTCTTTTTACATCTTCTTTTGGTCACAAAATGACCAAAAAGCCCTTGGATTTAGAAGAGTTAGATCACTGATCTTGTTTTAAGAGTAAATTTCTTATTTTTAGTGTTCAACATGCTTATTTCTAGATTTAATAATCTTAATTTAATAAATCTTGTCAAGGTAAATTATCTGTCCATGCAGCAGATCTAGTGTTGATCTTGAACACTATAGTGAATGTATGGATGACAGCAGGTAAACATGGAGGAGGTGTTGATGTTGCATCACCTGGAGAACAGAGAGCCAATTAAAATCCTGCTTGTCTTCTGTCATTGACAGTAGTGAGTGTTTGTGTTGATAGAAGGTGAACAGCTGACTGGTGTTTATAGTGTTTATAGTGATCACACAGCTCCTGGTTGTAATATCAGTGTTTGTGTGTTCAGTATGAGGCAGCTGCGTGAGAAAGTGATGAAGCTGAAAGAAGACCACGACCGGATCTACCACCTGACCCGCACCGAGGGCAAGCCCAGCATCAACTGGGGCAACATGATGGACGAGAAACTGGTAGGAAACTGGTAGTGACGTAGCACAGAGTCAACCTGGAAACCTGCTGGAAACCACGAGGCTGGCCCTCATTAGCCCTCTGGATCCAGCAGATTCTGGTTCTAATGTGTCAGCTTCCTCTGCATTAATTTCTGTCTGTTCAGCATCTTTCAGTCTGTCTGTCCTTTTTTAGTAATTTTGTGTCTTTTTTTTTAGTAATTTTGTGTCTTTTTTTTGTAATTTTGTGTCTTTTTTTAGTCATTTTGTCTTTTTTTTCTGTAATTTTGTGTCCTTTTTTAGTAATTTTGTGTCTTTTTTTAAAATTCATTTTGTTTCTTTTTTAAAATTCATTTTGTGTCTTTTTTAAAATTAATTTTGTGTCTTTTTTTAGTAATTTTGTGTCTTTTTTTTGTAATTTTGTGTCTTTTTTTAGTAATTTTGTGTCTTTTTTTCTGTAATTTTGTGTCCTTTTTTAGTAATTTTGTGTCTTCTTTTAAAATTCATTTTGTGTCTTTTTTTTGTCATTTTGTGTCTTTTTTGGTCATTTTGTGTCTTTTTTTTATTAATTTTGTGTCTTTTTTTGTCATTTTGTGTCCTTTTTTTTAATTAATTTTGTGTCTTTTTTTTTGTCATTTTGTGTCTTTTTTTTAGTCATTTTGTGTCCTTTTTTTAAATTAATTTTGTGTCTTTTTTTAGTCATTTAGTGTCTTTTTTTGGTCATTGTGATCCCCCAGCGGCCCCCAGGTGTGAGTCTTGGACCCCTGCTCTGTGGACAGCTAACTGTCTCTCTGTATCTAATGAACTCTCAGTAGTCGCCACACTGGTTAAGTCCAGACTGTCGACTTCACTGTGTTGTCTTGTTTCTCCGTGCAGGACAACCTGAACAACCGGGGCTTCGGCCAGGACCTGCCGTCTGTGGAGAACGAGGTGGAGGAACACAACATCTTCCACAGCGAGGTGGAGGCTCTGGCTCCTCACATCTCCACCAGCGGAGACAAGGTACCACCACAGGAACCACAGGAACCACAGGAAGAGACACTTAGTCCTTTAAAATGACCAGAACTGGTTTTAGTCTCATGAGAAGACATAATCATGATTAATAATCAATCATTTATCAGTCACTAAATAGAAACATTCTGGAAAGCTACACTGTAAAAAAATGTAAAAACCTGATGTTTTTACGGTAAAAACCAGCAGAACTTTACCGTAATAAATACGGTGCACCTTTTTCTAATATTACGGTAAAATGATATCAACACTGTTGATTTCATGTTTCAGATTGACATTTTATTCAATTTTTTACCGTATAAAATAAAAAGTTTTTCCATCAAAAAAGAAACGCTGTTCTGCCATATAATTGACCAGAAAATACTTTATAAATGCTGCATAAATTAAAGATTTCACCATTATATATTACAGTATATTTCTGTTACAAACACGGTGCCAGAGTATTTTACAGTGGAGTAATGGATTTTTAAAAAAACTGTAAAAAACAAGTCTCATATATACATTTACAGTGTTTCATTGTTACTGAAACTGAATTAACTCATTTATCATTTTACATCTTTTACTGTCATGGTTTAAAAGTTTTTCACCCTAAAATCTACAGACATTTTTTTACAGTGTAACTAAATAGCAAACAATACATGAATAAAACAATCAGAAAACAAAAATTCACAAAGACCAGAGGTGGAAGAATTATTCAGATTCAGTATTCAGTGAAATGACTCCACTGCAGTAAAAGTCCTGCATTCAAAACTTACTTGAAGTAAAAGTACAAAAGTATCTAGAAAAAAATGCATTTTGAACATTGGTGTGCAGTAAGTAAATGACTCCTGGTCTGTTTGTCTTTTCTCTCTCTTTCTTCAGGAATATGTCAGTAGCCTCCAGATGAAGTACAACAAACTACTGGTGAGTTAATAACACACACACATCCACTCTGAGCCCAGGGGTGTGTGTGTGTGTGTGTGTGTGTGTGTGTGTGTGTGTGTTTAGTAATCATATGTTATATACCTGTTCCAGCCTGGTTTCAGCCCTCTGGGGGGTTTCTACTGTTGTCTCTAAAAACAAAAACACCGCTTCATAATGAGTACACAACTAATGTGTCTTCAACATTTACATAAAATCTGCATAACATTTGTTCAAAACACCAAAGGCGGGTTATTTTATATATATATATATATATATATATATATATTGTATCCAAAGTCCACACTGCAAAAAAGGTGTGTCTAAAAACCAGATAGAAACACTAAATCTGAGAGAAGTGATCTTGCTGCATGTTTCTTTAAGTGTTTCCTTCCCTTGGACAGGCCAGTTCTTTAAGTGTTTCCTTCTCTTGGACAGGCCAGTTCTTTAAGTGTTTCCTTCCCTTGGACAGGCCAGTTCTTTAAGTGTTTCCTTCCCTTGGACAGGCCAGTTCTTTAAGTGTTTCCTTGTCTTGGACAGGCCAGTTCTTTAAGTGTTTCCTTCCCTTAGACAGGCCAGTTCTTGAAGTGTTTCCTTGGACAGGCCAGTTCTTTAAGTGTTTCCTTCCCTTGGACAGGCCAGTTCTTTAAGTGTTTCCTTCCCTTAGACAGGCCAGTTCTTGAAGTGTTTCCTTGGACAGGCCAGTTCTTTAAGTGTTTCCTTCCCTTGGACAGGCCAGTTCTTTAAGTGTTTCCTTCTCTTGGACAGGCCAGTTCTTTAAGTGTTTCCTTCCCTTGGACAGGCCAGTTCTTTAAGTGTTTCCTTCTCTTGGACAGGCCAGTTCTTTAAGTGTTTCCTTCCCTTGGACAGGCCAGTTCTTTAAGTGTTTCCTTCCCTTGGACAGACCAGTTCTTTAAGTGTTTCCTTGGACAGGCCAGTTCTTTAAGTGTTTCCTTGGACAGGCCAGTTCTTTAAGTGTTTCCTTGGACAGGCCAGTTCTTTAAATGTTTCCTTGTCTTGGACAGGCCAGTTCTTTAAGTGTTTCCTTGGACAGGCCAGTTCTTTAAGTGTTTCCTTCCCTTGGACAGGCCAGTTCTTTAAGTGTTTCCTTCCCTTGGATAGGCCAGTTCTTTAAGTGTTTCCTTGGACAGGCCAGTTCTTTAAGTGTTTCCTTGGACAGGCCAGTTCTTTAAGTGTTTCCTTCCCTTGGACAGGCCAGTTCTTTAAGTGTTTCCTTGGAAAGGCCAGTTCTTTAAGTGTTTCCTTGGACAGGCCAGTTCTTTAAGTGTTTCCTTCCCTTGGACAGGCCAGTTCTTTAAGCGTTTCCTTGGACAGGCCAGTTCTTTAAGTGTTTCCTTCCCTTGGACAGGCCAGTTCTTTAAGTGTTTCCTTCCCTTGGATAGGCCAGTTCTTTAAGTGTTTCCTTGTCTTGGACAGGCCAGTTCTTTAAGTGTTTCCTTCCCTTGGACAGGCCAGTTCTTTAAGTGTTTCCTTCCCTTGGACAGGCCAGTTCTTTAAGTGTTTCCTTCCCTTGGATAGGCCAGTTCTTTAAGTGTTTCCTTCCTTTGGATAGGCCAGTTCTTTAAGTGTTTTCCTTCCCTTGGACAGGCCAGTTCTTTAAGTGTTTCCTTCCCTTGGATAGGCCAGTTCTTTAAGTGTTTCCTTCCCTTGGATAGGCCAGTTCTTTAAGTGTTTCCTTGGACAGGCCAGTTCTTTAAGTGTTTCCTTGGACAGGCCAGTTCTTTAAGTGTTTCCTTCCCTTGAACAGGCCAGTTCTTTAAGTGTTTCCTTGGACAGGCCAGTTCTTTAAGTGTTTCCTTGGACAGGCCAGTTCTTTAAGTGTTTCCTTCCCTTGGATAGGCCAGTTCTTTAAGTGTTTCCTTGGACAGGCCAGTTCTTTAAGTGTTTCCTTGGACAGGCCAGTTCTTTAAGTGTTTCCTTCCCTTGGACAGGCCAGTTCTTTAAGTGTTTCCTTCCCTTGGACAGGCCAGTTCTTTAAGTGTTTCCTTCCCTTGGACAGGCCAGTTCTTTAAGTGTTTCCTTCCCTTGGATAGGCCAGTTCTTTAAGTGTTTCCTTGTCTTGGACAGGCCAGTTCTTTAAGTGTTTCCCTGGACAGGCCAGTTGTTTAAGTGTTTCCTTCCCTTGGACAGGCCAGTTCTTTAAGTGTTTCCTTCCCTTGGACAGGCCAGTTCTTTAAGTGTTTCCTTCCCTTGGATAGGCCAGTTCTTTAAGTGTTTCCTTGTCTTGGACAGGCCAGTTCTTTAAGTGTTTCCTTCCCTTGGATAGGCCAGTTCTTTAAGTGTTTCCTTCCTTTGGATAGGCCAGTTCTTTAAGTGTTTTCCTTCCCTTGGACAGGCCAGTTCTTTAAGTGTTTCCTTCCCTTGGATAGGCCAGTTCTTTAAGTGTTTCCTTGGACAGGCCAGTTCTTTAAGTGTTTCCTTGGACAGGCCAGTTCTTTAAGTGTTTCCTTCCCTTGGACAGGCCAGTTCTTTAAGTGTTTCCTTGGACAGGCCAGTTCTTTAAGTGTTTCCTTCCCTTGGACAGGCCAGTTCTTTAAGTGTTTCCTTCCCTTGGACAGGCCAGTTCCAGTGCTCGTCAGCGTAACCTGCTGAGCCTGAGGGACTACATGCAGCGCTGCACCAACGAGCTCTACTGGATGGACCAGCAGGCTGATGAGAGGACCAACTACGACTGGAGCGACGCCAACCTGGACTACCCGGCCCGCCAGAGGCAGTATGAGGTAGCTGAGGACTGGACACACACAACAAGCTGCATACTGTATATAAAATGGGCATCAGGCATACAAGAATGGACTCTAACCCTAACAAATAAAAACAATTTCCCAACAGAACTTCATCAGTAAATGTCTGGAGTCCAAGGAGGCCACCATCACCAAGCTGAACGACGATGGAGAGAAGCTGGTTGCTTCTGGACATCCAGGGAAGAATGTTATTGAGGTATTCATCTTCTACATTAATATCAATCCTTGATATTACACTTTTCTTCCCTGCTGCATGTGTTCACTTTTAAAACCCGGCAAGTTTTGACCGGCATAACCAGTTTGTGTCCCATATCTGTGTTGGTTGTTCATACACAGTCTTGCTTTGAATTCCGTTCCGTTTTCCGTTTATTTCGGTCCATACATGTCATTAAAACAGAAGTAACAAACCAGGAAAAAACATTGATCAAAGTAAACAATAAGTAAACAGAGAAAGAAAATTGAAAATAGACATTTGGAGCGAAAAGGCTGAAGCAGCTTATTGCGCCTACCCTGCTACAAGTTAGGTTAAAAATGTACAATCTGTTATTTATTAATAAAAGAAATAAGCAGTCACAAAAGAGAGAAAAGAAAGGAAAGAAGCTGATTCAAAAGTTCTTCTCCGTTTACTGATGAAATGTTCTCATAGGCTCATATGGAGGCGGTCCACGCTGACTGGAAGGAGTACCTGAACCTGCTCATCTGTGAGGAAAACCATCTGAAACACATGGACGAGTACCACAAGGTTAGACACACATCATAGAAATGTACACAAATGTGAACACACACACACATTAAAACAGATGAAGCTTATCAGTGTGTGTGTGTGTGTGTGTGTGTGTGTCCAGTACCACAAGGAAGCTCGTGACACTCAGGACCTGCTGAAGCGTCTGGACACGGAGACCAGCCAGAAGTACAACCCAGAGTTCAAAGACGTGTATCAGACGGAGGGAATGATCCGGGACCTGGATGTGAGTATTTATATAGTAGTATTAGTTTTAGAACTGGCAGAACCAATTAACCCTTCAACCAAGAAGTATTCAGGTCCTTTACTGCAGTAAAAGTACTAATACACACAGTGAAATTACTCCACTACAGTAAAAGTCCTGCATTCAAAACTTACTGAAGTAAAAGTACAAAAGTATCAGCATCAAAATGTACTTAAAGTATCAAAAGTAAAAGTACTCGTTATGCCGAATGGACCCACTCAGATTGTTTTATATATTCTAAATATATTATTACATCATTAACACTGATGCATTTATTAATGATGTCAAGGTCGGACTCATTTACACTATTATATGGTTTAATTTATAACCGCTGTAATCATTTTAAATGTGTCATGTTTTTCATGTTAATCTCGACCTGTAAAGTAACTAAAGCTGTCAGATAAATGTAGCGGAGGAGAAGTATAAAGTTACATCAAATGGAAACACTCAAGTAAAGTACAAGTACCTAATACTCTTTATTTCAAAAATAAATGGGAACTGAAAAAGTACAATTAACTCAAAATCGTACTTAACCCTTTGATGCACAACATATTGACCCCCTTCTAATGCACAACATGGTCAAAAATGACCCTAAGCTAACTACATAGCCAAGAAGTTAGCTAAGTAGTTAGCTAAGCACGCTACTTAGCTAAATACTTAGCCAAGAAGTTAGCTAAGTAGTTAGCCTAGCAAGCTACTTAGCCAAGAAGTTAGCTAAGTTGTTAGCTTAGCAAGCTACTTAGCTAAAAAATGGATATGGGTCATTTTTGACCCATGTTGTGCATTAGAAGAGTAGTGACACAAAAAGGGATTTTATTAAAAAACGAATAAAGGAAAACATAAAATTAGGATGTATGATGATCAAAAACAAACTAATTGAGGAAAACCTGGAATACTGAATGATGAAAATAATTTATTGCAAAGATATAGAACATAAAAACTCTGTCGGGTGTGTGTGTGTAGGACCAGTCCAAGGCCATGGAGCACTTCGATGAGCGGGTCAAGGCTCTCCAGAAGAGAAGTCTCCAGGTTTTGCCCCTGAAGTACCGGAGGGAGAACCCCCCGAAGCTGCTGCCTGTCGAGGCTCTGTGTGAATTCGACACCGATGATGTAAGTACAGTGTTGGTGAAAACTAATGATGTTGCTGTGGGAGTGTAGCGGTCTCTCATTTATTCCTTTGAGAAGCCAAATATCTTTGGGTTGTTTCTAGTCACGGTGGGTTGGGCCGAGGTGTCATTAATGTGATTAGTTAACACCTAACCCGAAAAACAATCTCACAAAAGGTTTCTCGGCTGTTTTTTCTAGGACATATTAGCCTTAATGCTCTGAATATTATTATTTTAAATGTAAAAAAACAATTGATTAGAGGCTTTGTAATTAATTAATCGAAATGAATCGCATTTTAATCGCATATATATATATTTGACCTGAGAACAGTGAGAAGTCATTTTTTCCCCATGGATTTTTAGTATACCATTGAATAATGACTGAATACATAAGCTTAAGCAACAAAAATATTGATTATTTTTGTTCAAGTCCAACAGACCAGTGCAATTTTTGCCATTAAGTGCAGCAATATCATATTTATAAATATAGTACATTTCATAGATCCAGGTAGCCTATAGGTAGGTAGACCTTCTGTAAACTAGAATACTTTGGTTTTTGAAGTAAAACACAATCCATGCTAGCTAGCACACTAGCCGCTAGCTGCTATATGTTTAGCATTGAGGTGATACTTGAGGCTGGATGTGAATTCCTTGTTGCCTAGCAACACAACCATGCTCTTATGGACGCTCCCATCCGTTCGTTTTTAGTAACTAAATGTCCCATCATCCACGGGGCCAACCAAAGGTCTCATCAGCTTCTTCCTTCATGTTCACTGTGGTTTGTTGTTGTCTCAACTCATCAACGCTAGTTGGTGCTCCAGTATAATCGCTCCTCCTGAAACTCATCCAGTGAAAAACGTTCCGCGCTGCAAAAATAAACAAGTGCGATTAAAATGCGTCAATTTTTTCAACGCGTTAATTTTTGTGTAATTAATTAATCTTAATTAACGCGTTAAAGTCCCGGCCCTAATATATGAATAGTCAGAAAATTTGGTCAACTTTTAGTCTGTTTTTAAGTCCATCTGATGCTACTGGAAACCACTGAGAAACCTTTTAGACTTATAGATGAAGCTATATTTCAGCCAGTGACAGACTGTAATTGTTGAACATGAACAGGCTCAGATTCTGCGTGGAGAGCGCTACACTCTGCTCCGGAACAACGGCAGCAAATGGGACGTGAAGGATGCAGCAGGACGCCAGTACACGGCGCCCGGCGTCTGCTTCATGATCCCGCCCACCGACCCCGAGGCGGTCGCAACCTCTGACAAGTGAGAACCTTCACTGGATGGAAAACCCAATTATATGTTATTCAAGTGCAGCTGTAACAGTTTTTATACTGTATGTTTGCAGTTTGGCGAGCCAGCAGAAAGCTGTCAAGACCAAGATGGCCGGCAGCAAAACAGCTCTGCTGAAACGCTTCGATGAGCTGAAGAAGGAGAGCGGAGCCGGCACGGCCACAGGTAAAACAACACGCATCACATTCTGTGCAGCTTTCTGGAATCACTCTCACTCTTTTGGAGAATGAAACTACATATTTATGAGATATTTTATCTCTTCAGTAAGAACCAGTTGGCTTGAGGCTGAGAACCATATCTCTTTAAAACAAGAAAATAACATACAATAATGCTAGCTTTGTCCTTCAATGTAAAAAAAGTAAATTCATTTTGAAAGAGATCATAAAAACAGCTATTTTGTATGTGTAACTGGTAGAAGGTTTACTCACCTGTCAGACCCCCCCAAAAAACATGTAAAGTTACCAAAAAACATGCTAAATTACCCCAAAAAGACCAAAAAAGTCACAAAATGACCCCCCAAAATATGTAAAATTACCAAAAAACATGCTAAATTACCCAAAAAAGTCACAAAATGACTCAAAATATATGTAAAATTGCCCCAAAAAATACGCTAAATTACCCCCAAAAAGACCAAAAAAGTCAAAAAATGACCCAAAAAACATGTAAATCACCAAAAAATACGCTATATTACCCAAAAAAGACCAAAAAAGTAAAAAAATGACCCAAAAAACATGTAAAATCCCCAAAACATACAAAAAAAATCAGTCTGAATATGTTTTTTTCCAGGTGGAAAAGGGCCAGGAAATTATATTTTGAGTGATTTTTTTTGTGGTGCAAAATGGTAAAGCTGTTTTCCTTTGGAAAAGTCTGCAAAATAGGGTTTCAATATGGCCGCCTGGAGGTCATGTGACTCTTCCCTCTTTTTTTAAAGTATCGCATCACTCAAAAACATGACTTGTAGAAATCTGACAGGCCAAAAATGGGGCAACAGCGACCCATAGAGGGTTAAAAGACCAGATGAAGACAGATAATGGAGCTCATCCTGCTGTGTGTGACTGTGTGATTGACTTCAGATAAGGACGAGCAGCAGTGCCGCCAGCTGATGGCCGGTCTGGACAAGGTGGTCAGTGATCTGGACAAACAGGAAAAGGGCATTTATGCTCGTGTGCGTCCTCCACTGGAGCAGAACAGGCCACTGCAGGACAGCGCTGACCGCCTGCAGGATATGAGGGTAATTAGTTAGAATAGTTCGGCTCAGAGAGAATATTAAGAGCTGCAAATTATTTGTTTCTTACCAAATAAATAATCTGCCTCACTGCCTCTGTTGCACTGAAATTAAACGGGTATTTAAAAAGAAATCTTATTTAATACAAGCTGTACACTTTTAAATGTTGTTCTTTTCTTTTTCTTTTCTTACCCTTTCCAAGTATATTGTGACTGACTTTACCTGTAAATGTATGATATGTTGAGACTATGATTTTCTTGTGTATATTCTGTGTTGTTCCTGTGGACCCCAGGAAGACTAGCTGGTTACTAAGGTACCAGCTAATGGGGATCCTTAATAAATAAACAAATAAACAAGATTAAAAAAACTTTAGATTTAGATCATTTATCGTGTTTTGAGAGTTAATTTCTTATTTCAAGCGTACAACATGCTTATTTCTAGATTTAACAATCTGAATTTAAGAAATCTTGTCACGTGAAAATATCTTGCTGCATGGACAGATCATTTTACTTGTTTTGAGTAACTTTTCCCTCAGATTTAGTGTTTTTATCTTGTTTATAGACAACCCTTTTTTGTGCATTTGAACAATCACCAACCCAGACATTTCCCTGCAGGACATTGCTGCTGCTGTCAGTAGGATTGAACCAGAGAAAACCTCTAAAGTGCAGGAATCAAAGAACTTCTTGGTCTCAAATCCAAACTGTGCCAGTGCACCTCAGCTGTACAGCAAGATGGACGAAACCAACCGGAAGTACTCCAAGATCGAGGAGCTCCTCCAGAGTTCTCAGGAGAAGTATGTAGAGAGACTTGTATGGATGTTTTGAGTGGAAGTTTATTGTTTCTCTCCTAATTAATTGCTTATAAAAGGGTTCAAATAAAGTGTGTAGTTAAAAAATAAAAAAATGTTTGAATTATATGCATTTCTATTAACCTCATAATTGCATTTACCTTCGATTTAGACTGAAGAATTCCAACCAGCTGGAGACTTCCCTTCAGAATGGGAAAACCTTCCTGTCCACCTATGAGAACAAGCTGGCCAGGGAGGAGGTCGCTCCATCGGACATCTCCTCGCTGGAGAAAACTCAGCGGGAACTCGGCGTAAGACGGCTCTTATATTCTTTGTCACTCTTTAAAATCATTAAGTGTAAATGGAAGAAATGAAGGTACACAATAGAGTTTTGATCACCACTAGTGCTATAGAGCAATGCATTAAAAGCAGCTCCCCGTTTAGTTTGACCCTTGTGCATGCACACCAAGATTATTATAAGGGCTGTTTCCATTACAGTCCAATACCCGGAATGAGGCGGGTCTCATTCGCCGAAACGCCCCTAATTTGAATATGAGCCGTCCTAGCGGACTTTTGTCTGGACTTTTTTAGTCCCTGTAGAAGAGCAGGGCCGTTTTTCTCCCCTGAAAAAAGCCTGGTTGCTGATTGGATAGCTTTGTAAAAGCCGGTGAAGCAGTGTTGGCAAATTAGCAACTTTGTTGCTATATTTAGCGACTTTTCAGACCCCCTTAGCGACTATTTTTCAAGAAAGCGGCTGGAGACAAATCCAGCAACTTTTTCTGGAGACTCGTTCTTACTCTTCTTAACGAGCCTCCGGCCCCCGCGGCTCGCGGCTCGAGACGCTGTGCATAATTAGCCATGCTACTTTGTTTATGATCAGTGGCGGATGTTGTGCAGATAGCGACGGCGGCCACAGTTTAGTCTCCCGTGTTTAATCCATTGCGTATGTGACGTCAAGTTAAAAAAGTTCACTAAGCGATTACTCGACGATTGAAAACCAAACGTCACCTCCAGAGTCTCTAAATCCCTCTGGAGGCTAACTGGTGAGTGAGTTCATTAAAGAGACATTAGAGAGGGTGAGGCCTGAGACTTCCCGTAAGTTAATTAACGAAAACTAACGAAATAACGAGAACTAGAACTGAAAAAACATTTTCGTTAACTGATATAAAAATAAAAACGAGAGTTTAAAAAAAAAAAGATAAGTAACTGAAACTGTATTGTGTGGTTACAAAACTAAATAAAACTAAATAAAATTATAGTGAGAATGTCTTTCGTTTTCCTCTTTGTCGACTTTTTTCATTCATAGCTTTCCAGCGATGCCCAATGTATGCAATCCATTGTGAAGAATATATTACTGTGTATAATCATTCAGTCTGCCTTGTTGCTCTGGTAGGATATTGGATCAGACCTCAGGTCCAAGAGGTCCCTTATCGGAGAGACGGAGCAGAACCTGCGTCTGGCCAAGAGCAGCTGTGACACCATGGCCACCAAGTTCCAAGAGCACTGCCCCGACATCGAGAGGCAAGAGACCGAGGTCCAGAAGCTCAACAAGCGCTTCAATAACCTCAACAGGCAGATCGATACCAGGTGAGAATCAGAATCAGAAGCCTGTATTGTTATTGCACAGAGTAATGAGCACTAGTACAACGAAATTTGCATTCAACCCGTCCGAAACGTATAAAAAACACACATACAATATGACAGAGGTGGACAGAACAGGAAGACAGAGATGAAGAGAAAAAGAAATACAGCACAACATAGCGGTTGCTATGGAGACAACCTTACTAGGCCCCAGACAGCAGCAGACAGTCAACAGGTGTCTTGGGAGGTTGAGGGGGGGGGCAGGGGAGGTAGATTCTTGCTGCAGCGCTCAACAGGGGGATTTTATCCAGAACAGCCTTGAGTCAGGCCAGATAAGATTGGAATTTGGGCTGTAGGCAAAAGTGGCAGCAATTTCCTGCTACTCATCTTGTCCATAATGTCCATACTGGTCTCCGGATCGATCCAGTCGCTTTTCCAGGGCAATGCAGGGCAGAGCAATGCTTAATCCAATAGATAGAGATCTTCAATATCCTCCACGGAAAGAGCCGCCAGGTACACAAATGTAGGCTTCTCATCAAGAAGATGGTGTCAATTGCGTTGAGAGACCAGTTGATAAAATCCATGTTTTTTTAGTTTGGAGAGCAGTGTAGAGAGGGTCTTCCAAAGTATAAGACAGAAGAAAAGAGGAGTGAAGCAGGAAAAACAGGGGAGGGAAAAAGGGAGAAAAAAAGTGCGACCGCCTCCATTGAGAAGGAGGCGGTCGTCGTCATCTTCTTCTTGAGAAGAAGAAGATGACGAGGAAGAAGATCTGTAAATGTTAGAAGAAATACTGAGCACCACATCACAAAGACACGTATCATAAACCCCTTTACATGACATCTGTATAATTATCTCTTTTGCTGTGTGTGGCAGGTCTCAGAGCTTGCAGCGAGCCAAGATGTCGTACAAAAACTACCGCAATGATTACGACAATCTAAACAGCTGGTTGTCTCGTGTCCCGAACTACGAGGCCCGGGAAACTGATGACCCAAGACAAGTAGAGACCAAGCTGAAGAACCAAAGGGTGAGAGTGATGAGCAACATTCATACTCATATAAACACAAACATTATGTCCTGGTACTGAGAAATCATCTGTCAATGGCGGTGTAGAGAAACGCTCATAACATCTTCTGTTCTCTACAGAACTTGCTCTCTGATATTGCAAAAAAGGAGTCGGACTTGAACAACGTGTCCAAAAATGCACAGCTTTACCAACAAGCTGTCAAAGTAAGATATGCTACACTGATTTTTACTACCACACCACTACTTTTAATCATCAGAGGTATTAAAAGATTTGATGAACTGTTTACTAATTCTTCTTTGTAGGAATACGAGAATGAAACTGAGAAGTTCAGGTCTATCCTTGACGTTGAGGATGGACTTGTACCTCAGACGTACAAGAGGAGCAGACTGGAGTCACCTGCAATGACGGTCAAGGCAGAGGTGAGGCACAACATGAAGTATCACTGTCAATTCAGTCGGAAAATCTTTTATACATGACTGTATTGAAATAAGCTACACTGCAAAAAAAGAAAAGTTGGGTGAACTCAAAATTTCAAGGCAACAAACGATAACGAAAATGTTAAGTTGGACAATTAAACTAAATATTATAAGTTTTGTTTTTGAGGTTGCTCAACTCTGAATTCAGATTTTTGTCAACTCAACTGTAAGTTGCACAAACTTATAATTTTACATTGTAATAACTTTTAATCCTTACTTCTGCTAACTTCTGCAATGTGCTGAATTGGCACGATTGTAACGCCGCTATGAAATGTCAGCTAATGTTGCGACCACAATTTAGAGTTAGCATTGATACGCTAACAAGCAGCGCCGCTAGCATCAGTTAGCCGCTAGCAACAGTTAGCCGCTAGCTTTCGCTAATGACCGAATTTCACCGCTTTCCCACATTTCAGAACAAAGAAATAAGAGTTATCAGAACTATTGTCCCTTGTTGTGAACCCCAACTTAAAGATATAAGTAACAACAACTCACCAACTTGTTTTTGAGCAGACAACTGGCTTCCTTTGTTGTGCTAACTTACATTATTGCCCTAAATGTCAATAATTTATATTTCCAAGTTTTACCAACTTAAATCACTGTTTTAGGCCAAAAAATACAAGTTGGCTTTTTGCAGTGTTGTAATTTAAAGTCGAACAACTGTGCTCTTACTCGGCATATATTGTCCACTGAATTGAAGTAACCCTTTAAACACACATTTAAAATGTACTTAAAGGGGGAACTATTAACAATGCATTGGGACGGATCTTATAGAGCATCCAGGGGAATGTACAACCCCAATTCCTATAAAAAAGTTGGGGTACACTGCAAAAAACATGAAGCTTACCAAGTATTTTCTTCTTATATCCAGCAATAGTATCTTAGTTATATTGTTTTGAGTATAATTTACCTACTGGCCATAGCTTCATGTAGTTATATAATTATCTTATTGTGTAAAGACTTGTTTTTAGGATTGTCATTGTGAGCTTTCTCATGCTTTTCAATCTATTCAACTGTTGAATATGATGAGTTGTTACCTAAAATGTTGGCTCCAGTTGAGAGTTTTAGCTGCATGTAGTTTGAATGACCACCAAATCACCAAAACGTGCTCATTTCAAGTATTTCTGGCTTATTTTAATGTTACTACAGTCGGGCTATTCAAGCCACAATTGCTCAAAATAAGAATATTTGTATTTATGTCAAGCTATCATTGGTTTTTCCAGTGTCTGGATATGTTTTTACTTATTTAAAGAATTCTTACAAAGAAACATTTACTTACTGCACTGGCAGATCATTTTACTTGTTTCGAGCATGTATTTGCTTAATTTTAGTTATGTATTTCTTATTTTTTGTCAGTTGGTTTTTGCAGTGTAGCAACTTAATGTATTCTGTTTTATTTAAATTGAATTGTGGTTATGGGTGACTTTTCACTCCAATATAATAAAGTTAATTTGGTAATAAAAAAGAAAGCAAACATTCTGTTGGTCCAAACAATAGGTGTCCCCATTCATTTTCAGTGTTTCAGAGAGGGTTCACTTTAGGATAAACATACTATTGTTTCATCTTCACTTCTTTTTTATGAATTTCCAAATAAGTTTTCCTTCCCCTCCCAAAAACTATTCAATTTAAGCAATCTAAGGTACATGTTAAGTTTAAAGGGTCTTGAGCCAAAGATTGTGAACTCATGAAATAACTTTTTTTATCTTCGTGTCATATTGATGTTTACAGGAAGCTGCTATTGAGTCTAAGTTCACTGAGGTAAATGCTGTGAACAGGCAAAAGCTTCTGAATCTGGAGTTTGCCCAAGGTCTTCTCAATCAGGTGAAGTATTTTCCCATTATGATAATAATGATAACTAGAACATTTCTAAAGGAATTTTGAGTGTGCTTGCCTCTTGACCGTGATTCTCACCCATAAATTATTCTTGAAAATAAATTTTTAGGGTTACACATTTACAAGTTGGGTTTTTATGGCTTAAGTACACTTATATGTGCAATAGTTTAATTATAATTCTGAGGATATAACTTGAATAACAATTAGTGTGCTTTTGTAAGCAAGCACACAAAATAAGAATAAGCCCGGTGAATAACAATTAGTGAGCTTTTGCAAGCAAGCACTCAAAATAAGAATGAGCCTGCTGAATAACAATTAGTGTGCTTTTGCAAGCAAGCACACAAAATAAGAATAAGCCCGGTGAATAACAATTAGTGTGCTTTTGCAAGCAAGCACACAGAATAATAATATTTAAAAACAACAACTTTAATAATGATTTTCCCTCTATTTTTCCCTCTATAGCAACCTGAGACCACTATGATCCGGTCTACAAATGTCCAGTCAGTCAATACTACTCCAGGAGAAGAGCCCTGGAGGATCAGGAAGCAATTGGAAGATGAGGTTCAGAGGAGGGAGCAGCTAGAGAAAGAGATTGAGACCATTCAGACTGACATCTATGTTCTTGAAGGACAGAAGCCTCAGGACACCATTGTCAAAAAGGAGCTAATCAAAAAGGTTCCCGACCCCCAGCTGGATGAGGAAGTCCATAAGGTACAGCAGAAACTGTCAGAGGAGCGCCGCACTACCCATGTCCTGGAGAACGACCTCGAGGTTCTGAAGTTGAGGCTGCGTGGCCTTGAGACCGAGCTCAAAGAAGGGGCACAGCAATACACGGTCAAGGAGGTCCTGCGTATAGAAAGAGATCGTGGTCAGGAGGAGGAGATGCGCAAACTCCGGGAGGAACTGGATGAGTTAAGAAGGCACAAGCTGACGAAAGATAATGAGCTGATTCAGATACAGAAGCAGGTGACACTCCTTGCTGTGGAGAAAGAGAGGGAACAGGAGGTGATCACTGAAGAGGAGGTGATCAAAGTCCAGAATGATCCCCAACTTGAAACAGAGTACCGGGTGCTCCTTGACAGGAAGCAGAAGGCAATGGATGGCAGGAAGCAGCTGGAGGATGAACTTCACTTCCTTCAGGAGAGGCTCCGTAGGCTGGAGAAGGAGAAGGCAATGGCAGAGGAGAAGATTTCCATCAAAGAGGTGCTGCAAGTAGAGAAAGATGTTGCCTTTGAAAGGGAGGTCGAAAACCTCAGAAGGCAGTACGAAGACGAGAAGGCCAAACGAAGAACATCACAACGTGAAAGGGCCGACCTCCAGAGAAAAATTTCCAGCCTCGAGGAGGAGAAGTCCAAGGTTGTTATTCAGGAGAAGATACGGGAAATTGTCCGCCCAGACCCTAAGGCTGAGAACGAGGTGGCCAGTCTCCGGATGGACTTTGTAGAGCAACAGAGGCGCTATAGAGATACAGAGCTGCAGCTGAGATCCCTGCAGGACGAGCACACCATGCTGAGGAACAGAGGGCCGCAAATTGAGGTCAAAGAGATCATCAAAGAAGTCATTAAATACAAGATAGATCCACAGACTGAAAGAGAACTGGAGAGACTTCGCAATGAAATTGTCGACAAAACCCACCAGATTGAGAAATCAGAGATGGAAACCCACCAACTACGTGATGAAATTCAAAGGTGGAAGGACACCAAACCTCAAGTTCAGACAAAAGAGGTGGTCAATGAAGTGCTGCAATACAGAGAAGACCCCAAGACCAAGGAGGAAATTGAAACTCTCAAAAGGAAACTGGCCGATGAACAGAAGAAGCGCCTTGACCTTGAAAGGGAACGATCAGCCCAAGAAGAGAAGATCAGACTGAGGAAGATCGATCTGTCTCAGGTCCGCGAGACGTTCGTTCAGCAAGAAGTGGTCAAGATGGAAGAAGATCCTCTTCTCAAGTCAGAGTGCGACACCTTCTTACACAGCATTAACAATGAGCAGAAGCAAAAGGAAAGCCTGAAAACAGAGCTTTACCAGCTGCAGAGACAAAAGGCGGACCTGGATCTGCAACTGGAAGAACTGGAACGTGAGCGCAGGGCGAGGCGCGATGCAGAACTGGAGATCCAAAGGCTTCGGATCAGACTCCAAGAACTGGAGATCCGTGACAAAGAGAACCGTGAGAAGGTGACAGTCAAACAGAAGGTTGTCCTTCAGCAGGATCCCCAACAGGAGAAGGAACACTCCATCCTCAGACTACAGCTGGATGAAGAGAAGCACAAACGCACTCTGCTTGAGAAGGAGTTGAACGCCCTCATCCAGCAGCAGATCACCCTGGAGAAGATAGACGTGAAGGAAAGAGTTGTGCGCACCGAGAAAGTCCAAGTCGAAAGAGATCCAGAAGCTGAGTATGAGATTGAGAACCTAAAGAGGACTCTGGAAGACGAGAAGAGAAGAAGGAGAGAACTTGACCAGGAGTTGATCACCATCACTTCCCGGTTTTCAGACATGGAGTTCTCAAACACCAAATCTTCGAAAGAACTCGACTACATCCGTGATGAAAGTGGCCGTCTGCAGCAGGAAAACCAAAGGCTCCAGAACGAGATCCGCAAGCTTCGGTCCGAGATCGAGATCACCAGCAAGGAGACTCGTCTTATCACCGAGTCTGCACCGAGGGAGGACGGAAGGAACCTGGAATTGAGGCTTGATTCACTCCAGAGGGAACTGGCAGAGCTCAGAGGCATAACAGTCCAGAAGGACGACGAGATCGAGAAGCTTCAGAAGAATCTGGTGGCAGTGAGAATGAAGAGGGAACAGAGGGAGAGCCATCTCCGCAGGTCTATCGTCGTCATCGACCCAGATTCGGGCAAGGAGATGCGACCCGAGGAGGCCTACAAACTCGGGCTGATAGACTGGAAGATGTTCGTCAATCTGCAGAGCCAGGAGTGTGACTGGGAGGAGATATCAGTCAAGGGCCCCAAAGGAGAATCCTCGGTTCTTCACGACAGAAAATCAGGGAAGAAGTTCTCCATCGAAGATGCTCTGCGTCTCGGGCACATCACAAACCGCCAGCTTCAGCAGTACACAAACAAAGAAATTTCCATCCAGGAGTTCGGTATATTGGTGTCGGGCAAGAAATAGTGAATGCACAATACTAAGAAAGTGCATTTTTGATTTTTGTTGCTACAGATTTTTCTCGTTGTAATCTCTGTTGTTTAACAATCTCCTTGTGTTTTATTTGACTTCCATTCTGACTTTAATACTATGGTGACTTGGCATTACTTTATCCATGATTTCTAAATGCACTATGTATTTATTTGCTTATGCGTATTCAGTTTTGTGGTACTGGCATAAGTATATGGATTTATATTACTATTGTGACAGCCAATTACATAATATTGTATGTGGTAGGAAGACGGAGTTTGCTCAGCTGAGCTTTATTTCTTACACTGGGTACGTGGGCAGAGAACATGTCTTTGCATATAATTTTTTCATATAGCCGTTGAAATTAAAATGGATACCAAATATTTCATTTCTTTGTGGGGTTTTCCCAGGTTTACTGTAACTGACGAGTGCTCTGTAAGCTTCAATAAAAGTCATAAAACTGGAAAAATGATGTGTATTTTTTGTGTGTCGTCCTATATTGGTGAAACATATAACGTATATATTTTCATGGTATTACTGAGAAAAAATACATTTATATCTGTATGCTTTATAATGAGGATGGATGACCATTATTATTAATTAAATTAAATATTTATACTGATACGTCAAATATCTAAACTGAAAACACTGATAAGATGAGAACACCATGGCCCTACACCTGTAGAAAGTCTCACTATTTGCAAAAAATGCTAATAATAATAATAATGTTAACAATAATAATAATGATGATAATAATAATAATCATAATAACAATAATGATAATAATAATATTAATGATGGTAATAATAATAACAACAATAATGATAATAATAATATTGATGATGATAATAATAATAATAATCATAACAATAATTATAATAATATTGATGATGATGATAATAATAATGATAATAATAATCATAATAACAATAATGATAATAATATTGATGATGATAATAATAATAATCATAATAACAATAATGATAATAATAATAATAATAATAATGATAATAATAATATTGATGATGATGATAATAATAATGATAATAATAGTAATAATAATAATAAAGTTAACAATAATATAATAATAATAATAACGATGATAATAATAAGTATTCTTATTAATAATAATAATAATAATAATAATATAGATAACAATACTTCATAATTATTAGAGGCTTTATTAATAGCACTGTTCAAAATAAAATGCCTCAGTGCTGATGTAAAATGTAAAATGAGCCTGTCATCCTGTAGTTTATGTCATTTTGCCTCACCTCTCTATTCTGACTTGTTGTCACCTCTACCTTACAAAGAAATGCAAAAAATATCCCAAAACATGTTTTACAGAAGAAAAGAAAATAGCCAAAATAACAAGGTGAAAACACAAGGGAGAGCTTCTCTCTTCCCAATAGACTGTCCTTGTATTGGATCAGTCAGGTCTAAATAGTGTTATAACAGATGGAAACTTGTACTCAGAATAGCTCCCAAATAAAATAACTTCAGGAGCCAGAAATCATTCATTTTGTTAGAAAACCTCATGCTTTGTCAATAATTAAATATCTTTTAAGTATTTTTTAATATTAACATTTTTTTATACAGTTTACAGCATCAATAACGGCAGTAGAACTTCAAATTCCACCCAATAAATCAGGCCCAAAAGGCCAACTCTTGCCTTAGTCCCTAATAATAATAATAATAATAATAATAATAATAATAATAATTAAAAATGTATAAATAATAATAATAATAATAATAATAATAAATGTATAAATAATAATAATAATAATAATAATAATAATAATAAAAATAATAAATGTATAAATAATAATAATAATAATAATAATAAAATAAAAAAGGATGATAATAACAGTAATAGTAAAGTAGATGATAGATGAATACAATACTGAAGTAAATAATAGAAAAATCAATTAAAACCATAAAAAAAAAATATAAAGAAAGTTCAAAGCACAGTAAATTACATTCAACAAAGCTCATGATATTGGCTTGGTCTTACAGGTGTGGTAACAAATAATTAAATCTTAGTATCTTTATTCGGGTGTAGTAAAATTTTAAAATTTTAAATTGTCATACAAGTGTAACTTATTTCAAAAAGTGGTGTTTGGGTAGAGATGCTGATTTAGTTGCAGTTCCGCCGCCGTCCACTAGGGGCGCTGTCGCTAAATACAAGGAGTCCAGAACTCTCCGGGTCTGCGGTCCTCCCACCGCTGGGTGGCAGCAAATCCTGGAAAGAAGAGTTGAACACAACAAACAAGCTCCAGAAATAGAAACTGGTCTGATTTAAAATGAAAGTTCCTTAAATATTAAATCACCTAAAATAACATGAGTATGAACTATATAATATAACTATATATATATAAATATACGAATTCACATAGATTTACTACAGCTTATTTAATTATTAGTGTTGTTATATATTTCCTTCTCTTTGATGAACTTTTCTATATATATTTACTGTTTATATAATATATGTGCGTGTTGTTTATGTTCAGGCTGGTTATAAACAAGTTTTAACTTATTATAAAGTGTTTATTAACAACAGCGGTTCACTGACTTCCCATACACAAAAAAAAAAATCAATATTACATCATAAATCTAATTATACTATTGGCAAAATATCACATACATAAATCTCGATACACAAAAAAAAAATCCGCTCTTTTCTATATTTATAAGTGAAACCAAGCAGTATATTAATTCTATTAAAGACTCTACTAATTTGAAAACTGCTAAAACTCTGAATAATTGTAATTTTTATAATATTTTTGTATGACAACCTCTTTATGATTTATTGAAACCCCCTGGCGACGTTCTGATGTATTTTTTTGTATTACACCCCACCCAACTGCCTTAACCCTATAAAGCCAAGTGTATCATATTTGATACACAAGTTTTTGAAACTGAAATCATTAGTGTGATCTTTTTTCCCCTGAAAAACCTTCTTTTCTTCATGTGTTGAAGAAGAAAAAAGAGCAGCAAATTGCACAAAAATACCAGAAAAATATATATTGCATGTTTGAGGAAAATGATAAAAGGAAGTCAAAGTCTTAATAGGTTGAAAATGTTTGATTTTATATGTTTTTTTTAGTAAAACAAACTGTGAGCACAAAAAGACCTGATGTATCAAATATGATACAAATTAGAATTCATATATGTCTATTGATATTGGATTTTTTTTAAATTTACTTATTTGTTAGCAGGTTCATCAAACACTTTTTTCATGGTTCAGGCTTTATAGGGTTAATAAAGTTTATTTAAAAAAAAAAAAATAATAATAATAATAATAATAATTTAAAAAAATGTGCGTGTTGTTTATGTTCAGGCTGGTTATAAACACGTTTTAACATAATATAAAGTGTTTATTAACAACAGCGGATGTGACGTAGAGAGTTTGTCTCCATGTGATCAGTGTGTGTGTGTTGGTCTTTTCCTCATTCACTCCTACGGGTTTATTAAAGTTATAAGATGGTGACTGTTCATCTGAGGATCGGGGACCTGGTGTGGTGAGATATATAATATATATATATATAATATAATATAATATAATATAATATAATATGTAATAGTAGATAATAAACAATATAAAAGTAAAATGAAAAAATATAAATAGAGTAATTACAAGTAAAGTAATATAATATATAATAATAATAGTAATAATAATAATAATAAATAATTATATAATTATATATAATTTATATAATATATGTGCGTGTTGTTTATGTTCAGGCTGGTTATAAACAAGTTTTAACATAATATAAAGTGTTTATTAACAACAGCGGTTCACTGACTTCCCATACACAAAAAAAAAAATCAATATTACATCATAAATCTAATTATACTATTGGCAAAATATCACATACATAAATCTCGATACACAAAAAAAAATCCCCTCTTTTCTATATTTATAAGTGAAACCAAGCAGTATATTAATTCTATTAAAGACTCTGCTAATTTGAAAGCTGCTAAAACTCTGAATATTTGTAATTTTTATAATATTTTTGTATGACAACCTCTTTATGATTTATTGAAACCCCCTGGCGACGTTCTGATGTATTTTTTTGTATTACACCCCACCCAACTGCCTTAACCCTATAAAGCCAAGTGTATCATATTTGATACACAAGTTTTTGAAACTGAAATC
Organism: Centropristis striata; assembly: GCF_030273125.1. Classification (NCBI taxonomy): domain Eukaryota; kingdom Metazoa; phylum Chordata; class Actinopteri; order Perciformes; family Serranidae; genus Centropristis; species Centropristis striata. The sequence continues at coordinate 37,425,223 of NC_081529.1, forward strand.
ATTAGTGTGATCTTTTTTCCCCTGAAAAACCTTCTTTTCTTCATGTGTTGAAGAAGAAAAAAGAGCAGCAAATTGCACAAAAATACCAGAAAAATATATATTGCATGTTTGAGGAAAATGATAAAAGGAAGTCAAAGTCTTAATAGGTTGAAAATGTTTGATTTTATATGTTTTTTTTAGTAAAACAAACTGTGAGCACAAAAAGACCTGATGTATCAAATATGATACAAATTAGAATTCATATATGTCTATTGATATTGGATTTTTTTTTAATTTACTTATTTGTCAGCAGGTTCATCAAACACTTTTTTCATGGTTCAGGCTTTATAGGGTTTGTAACGCCCGCGAATGTAATAATGGCCACAAACGTAATAAACCACAAACGTAATGAAAATCTGCAGCTTTTAATGCAATAAACCCACTAACGTAATACATTTTCCATAAAAGTAATAGCCACTGCCTACCACAAACGTAACACGAGATTTCCCACAAATGTAATAACTATTATGTTTGCAGGGATTTATTACATTTGTAGGGAAGTGACAATCTTCAACTTTCAATATTGTAATAAGTTCCCACAATTCAATCATTAAAGACTTCTTCTAGACATGTTTCAAGGCGTAGCCTATATAAAATACCTTTATTTGAATAAAAGGCTAAGGTGACTTGTATAGTTTTCACACCCAAAAAGTTAAATTATCTTGTTAAAATCCTTTTTCCTCATTAAAATCCAGAATCAAGAAATATGCAAATATATGGCATCTCAAAAGTTTGAAACTCAAACATTCAAGTGTATGGAATTTGCACCCACGTGTGTATAGACAAACAACGCAATGAATAATGGTTGTTGTTGTTGTTTGTTTATTACATTTGTAGGAACTTATTCCAATATTGAAAGTTGAAGATTTTCATATATTAAGTCCCTGCAAACGTAATCGTTATTACATTTGTGGGAAATCTCATGTTGCGTTTGTAGTAGGCAGCTGCTATTACGTTTATGGAAAATGTATTACGTTTGTGGGATTGTTGCATTAAAAGCTGCAGATTTTTATTACGTTTGTGGTTTATTACGTTTGTGGGCATTATTACATTCGCGGGCGTTACAGGGTTAATAAAGTTTATTTAAAAAAAAAATAATAATAATAATAATAATAATAATAATAAAAATGTGCGTGTTGTTTATGTTCAGGCTGGTTATAAACAAGTTTTAACATATTATAAAGTGTTTATTAACAACAGCGGATGTGACGTAGAGAGTTTGTCTCCATGTGATCAGTGGGTGTGTGTTGCTGTGTGTTGCTGTGTGTGTGTGTTGGTCTTTTCCCCATTCACTCCTACGGGTTTATTAAAGTTGTAAGATGGCGACTGTTCATCTGAGGATCGGGGACCTGGTGTGGTGAGAAACAGCCTTTAAACATCCTCCAGACATTAACTCCACACCTCATAAACTAGTGTTTTATCCGCTAGTTCGGCCTGTGTGTGTTATTCTGGACGTTTTATTAAGAAAAGTCTCAGTTTAGCTGAACCCAAACACTGTTAGCCGTTAGCTCACTAGCCGTTAGCTCACTAGCCGTTAGCTCACTAGCCGCTAGCTCACTAGCCGTTAGCTCACTAGCCGTTAGCTCACTAGCCGTTAGCTCACTAGCCGCTAGCTCACTAGCCGTTAGCTCACTAGCCGTTAGCTCACCAGCCGTTAGCTCACTAGCCGTTAGCTCACCAGCCGTTAGCTCACTAGCCGTTAGCTCACCAGCCGTTAGCTCACTAGCCGTTAGCTCACTAGCCGTTAGCTCACTAGCCGTTAGCTCACTAGCCGTTAGCCGCTACAAGCTACAGGAAAGCTACAGAAACGACGCGCTGTTGTTGTTGTTGTTGTTATTGTTGTTGTTGTTTTTAACACTAAGCAGGATTTGTGAACGGTTTTGTGAAGCTGTTTGTGTCTCAGTGTGTTAGCTCTGCTAGCATCTGAAGCTACATCTGTTTATCTGACTGTTAGCTTTTATCAGCTGGTCTTCCTGGTAACTGTTGCACCTTTTTCTCCACATAAAACTCTTGTTTCTATATTTATATATATATATATATGTATATATATATAAATATATATATATATATATATATATATATATATATATATATATATATATATATGGCCCATTTCAGAATTGCGGGTACATTTGAAGTTTAGACAAAATAAGAATTTTATTTTATTTTTTTCCATAAAACCTTTTTCATTCCCATAGAGAATACTTTAAATTTAACACTTCCAGCATTTGCCAAGCTTAAACATGTAAGATTTCAAATATTTAATCGTAAAATCATCGTAGGAACAGTAAAATCAGTCAACTCTGTTGCAGACAAATTAGGGTAAATATGTCTAGTACTCAAATGTAATACAGTTTAAAACCATGTCTTTCCTAAGAGAACTTTTGTCTTTACATCAACTAATTCAACTTTACATTTTCTAAGATAAAGATTCTTTTTTCAGGAGTAAAAACATTGACACATTTAATTGGAAAGTTACCAAGACAGTTAGGATTTTCTCTAAATATTGCTCCAAAAATGAATGAAATGCTTTGAAATTTCATGTATGGTGAGAATGTTAGTTATGACACAGCTTCTGGTTAATTTGCCAACAATAAAACATATTTAATTAGATTTTTTTTAAACAAAACTGTGTGTAACAGAGTTGACGCCTATGTGAAAAGTGTTGACATGAATAACAGAGTTGACAAACTATGTGTAAAAGGCCAAAACAGTAACTCTGTTATCATTGAAATTTTGAAACATGTAACAGAGTTGACGATAACAGAGTTGACATTTTCCACCATTTTGTGCTTTAGCTCCACATGCTAGCTTAAAACCAGATACCACATATCATGAATAAAACCATAATTTTATGAATTTTCATCATATAATTGTTTGGTTTTTTTTAAATGACAGATTCACTAGAATATCCTAGTAACAGAATTGACATTTAATTAATCTACTGTTGGTGTATTCTCAACATTTTGTACAAATTAATGAGAAAGAAAGTTTAACATTCCATAGTTCCCTCCAAATCTTCTCTGCAAGAGGAAGTGACATCACTGGGTGCAGGTCACATGTTTTTTATTTGAATGCTGTAGGGTTTTTTATATGGTTTTATAACAGTGATAACAGAGTTGACCGGATCATAGGGACAGATAAAAAAGGTATATTTTTAATGTTGAAATCCCATGTATTACAGAAAATAAATACTCTGTCCAACTGTAAGTATAAGTATTTATAGAATTAGCACAAAAAAACTGCTATTTTTAATGAATTATTTTATGTTAATTCAATATGAACATGTGAATCACTAGCTGAAGACAGCCAATAATTGGTGGGTGGGAATCATTTAATGAATATTTTACATATATATTGTGCCTAAAATACACACCAAACATTATTATTGGTGAACATTCAATATAATTAGCAATATTATTTAAAACAGATCCAATAAATACTTTTTTAGGGGGAAATAATCAAAGGTTTTTCTGGGAGACGCGAAATGTACCCGCAATTCTGAAATGACCCATATATATATATATATATATAAATATTTATGGAATTACAAGACCACCTTAAAGTCTGAATGGGGACCGATTTAAACACAATTAAATCATTTTTAATTTGATTTAAACACAATTAAATCATTTTTAATTTGATTTAAACACAATTAAATCATTTTTAATTTGATTTAAACACAATTAAATCATTTTTAATTTGATTTAAACACAATTAAATCATTTTTAATTTGATTTAAACACAATTAAATCGTTTTTAATTTGATTTAAACACAATTAAATCATTTTAAATTTGATTTAAACACAATTAAATCATTTTAAATTTGATTTAAACTCAATTAAATCATTTTTAATTTGATTTAAACACAACTAAATCATTTTTAATTTGATTTAAACACAATTAAATCATTTTTAATTTGATTTAAACACAATTAAATCATTTTTAATTTGATTTAAACACAATTAAATCATTTTTAAATTTGATTTAAACACAATTAAATCATTTTTAATTTGATTTAAACACAATTAAATCATTTTTAATTTGATTTAAACACAATTAAATCATTTTTAATTTGATTTAAACACAATTAAATCATTTTTAATTTGATTTAAACACAATTAAATCATTTTTAATTTGAGTTAAACACAATTAAATCATTTTTAATTTGATTTAAACACAATTAAATCATTTTTAATTTGATTTAAACACAATTAAATCATTTTTAATTTGATTTAAACACAATTAAATCATTTTTAATTTGATTTAAACACAATTAAATCATTTTTAATTTGCGTAGAGAACAGAACAAACTGTCTCTCATTGCTTATTATAGCTCCAGTCTGTGTTTTATATGAATATATATTAATATATTATCATCATTTCTGAATGACTTTACTGTCCTAAAGTCTAACTGTAGTAACGAATCAAAGGGTTAAACTGAGAAAAACTGCTTTAAAGTTTTTGTTTTTTTTAACTGTCCAGCTCAATGTGTTATATGTAGGTCAGTGATATGACTCTTGTTTCTTTTTTTTATTTATTTCTTTTTTATTTCCTACATAAAGCACTCACATGATAAACCACAGGAAAGGGGAAAAAATAAACAAATAGCACAGCACACAGACAAGGAACACACCAAAAGAAATACAAATTAAAGATAAAAAATAAAATAAAGTGACAAATAGTAAGTCACCACTGTGTTACCTATACATCTTTCATTTACTGTCAGTCATTCAGTCATTTGTACAGATATATAAGGCCGCACAGTTAAGAAATATGAAAAAAATATAACAGGAAATAGGAAAAAAAGAAAGTAATTGGTTTTTGGTAATTTTGTGTCTTTTTTTGTAATTTTGTGTCTTTTTTTTGTAATTTTGTGTCTTTTTTTGGTAATTTTGTGTCTTTTTTTTGTAATTTTGTGTCTTTTTTTTGTAATTTTGTGTCTTTTTTTGGTAATTTTGTGTCTTTTTTTTTTGGTAATTTTGTGGCCGCACAGTTAAGAAATATGAAAAAAATATAACAGGAAATAGGACAAAAAGAGAGAAAGAAAAAAGACCAACTAACCAGCCACTTCTGACTCTTATTTCTACATATTGATGACGTCATTTTATGCACAAAAATCAAGATGATTTGCTTGACCTTTGACCCCAAAAATGTAGTTTCTGCACTCTGGTTTTACTGTAAAAGCTTCTAATAGTGATGTTGTTGTCTTCTTTCAGCTTTTATATTTAGTTTTCAGTGTATAAACATTATTTTAGACTTAATATTATCAAGTAATGTTATATTTTAGTCTTAATATCATTTTATCTCACTTTTTTTTTTTTTACTTCATCACTCTCTAGATAATAATTTCCCTTTCAGATAAACTTATAATGTTTATTATTCTTGTCTTCACTATTCAAAGCAGAGAAGAAATACAAGGCGACACTGGATCTCAGTCAAATCGGACCACAGTAATATATATTTTCTAATTGAGAACTTGCGCAGCATTAATTGTCATTTAGTCAAAGAAACGGTCTATTGAGCTTTGTGCTCATTTTTATTATAACAGGATATGGTAACACTTTACAATAACCAACTAAATAATGTTTATAGATGGTTTATAAACCAATTATTAACATTAACAAAGTGCTATATATATTTAATCTTTAAAAAAATGTCAACCAATTTCTTAAAGTGATATGAATCATTTCAAAATCATTAACATACTTAATATGGTGTTAAAATGTTAAAATGATTGCAACTAAAACTATTAATAAAATCTTAATTATAATTGAATTGTTTGTTAATGGTAAAGTAACTATAAACTTACATTAACATACCTTCTATTTGCCATTTATAAATGATGTTGTTAGTTAAAAATTAATAAATTATGTATTTACCATTCTAAATGGCCTATATATGGTTTATAAATGATGATTAAACATTAACAAACTATCTGTTTACCATTTATAAATGATGGTTATTGTAAAGTGTGACCCAGGATATTTACCCAACATAACCAATGTGTTCCTCAGTTGGAAAGCAGTGTATCAAATACATAATATTCCATACATTTAGTCCGATATGTTTAATCATATGTCTGATTTGACAGACATTTGACTGGTGTCATCTCAGTGAAACAGAGACACACGACAACAAGAATGAACCGCGTTGAGATTGAAATCTGTTCTGGATTCTCATCCATAAATAAATAATAATAAATGAGTAATGAATGAATGAATAAATAAATGAGACCTGCAGAAGAATCACAATCCTCCGATTCAATCCACTTTATTTGTAGCACATTTAAACAACAACAACGTCCCCAAAGTGCTGCACATAGAATCAACAATAACACAAACATTTCCATACAACAATCAGTGTATAAAACTAAAAGTGGTGCTATAAATAAAACGATACAATCAAACAGATAAACACAGTAAAAGAAATAAAAGACACACAGGACCACAAAACTCACCCAAAGTTAAAAAGCCAGAGAATCCAAATGATTCATGAACTTTAGTTTGAATGTGTCAGAAAGGTCAATAAATCTGTTGTTGTTTGTTGTTTCAGGGGGAAGCTGGGTCGCTACCCACCATGGCCAGGGAAGGTACGTACGCTGCTCCACCACAACACATCTCTACATAATCAAACCATCCTTTAACCCAGCTGTTCTCAACCTTGGGGTCGCGACCCCAACTCGCGAGGTGATTTCTGGGGGTCGCCAAATCATTTTGGAAGTCAGCTCTGTCTCCACTGTGTTAAACTGTTCATGTGTTAATGTGTTTTAGTCTTTTTGGTCATTTAATTTCTTTTTTTTTGTCATTTTGTGTCTTTTTTTGATCATTTTGTGTCTTTTTTTGTCATTTTGTGTCTTTTTTGGTCATTTTGTGTCTTTTTTGGTCATTTTGTTTCCTTTTTTTGTCATTTTGTGTCTTTTTTGATCATTTTGTGGTCATTTTGTGTCTTTTTTGGTCATTTTGTTTCTTTTTGGGGTCATTTTGTGTCTTTTTTGGCCATTTTGTTTTGTCTTTCTTGGTCATTTTGTTTCCTATTTTTTGGCATTTTGTGTCTTTTTTTGGTCATTTTTTGTCTTATTTTGATCATTTTGTGTCTTTTTTTGATCATTTTGTTTCTTTTTTGGTCATTTTGTTTCTTTTTGGGGTCATTTTGTGTCTTTTTTTGATCATTTTGTGGTCATTTTGTGTCTTTTTTGGTCATTTTGTTTCTTTTTGGGGTCATTTTGTGTCTTTTTTGGTCATTTTGTTTCGTCTTTTTTGGTCATTTTGTTTCCTTTTTTTTGTCATTTTGTGTCTTTTTTTGGTCATTTTTTTATCTTTTTTTGGTCATTTTGTGTCTTTTTTTGATCATTTTGTGGTCATTTTGTTTCCTTTTTTTGGTCATTTTGTTTCTTTTTTGGGTGATCTGAACTGTGCGTGTGAGATTGTGTTCAGTGAGTGGGGGTCAAGGACAACATGCATGTTAAATTGGGGGTCGCGACTCAAAAAGGTTGAGAACTACTGCTTTAAAAAAAGGCTGAAAACGGTTTTGTTCAGGGAGGCATTTTTAGTTTGTCCCCAGATGTTTTTATTATTGTCTCTGCACTTTAATCTCTTAATAATCTACTGTGTCTTTTTTATCTGCTGCTGATTTAACGTGTCTGAGTTTTCTCTTCGTCTTTTGTTTCTGGTTTCTGTAGCACTTTGAGGTTTCTTTATGAAAAGTGCTTTACAAATAAAATGTATTATTATTGATTATTATAATCCTAATTGTGGACTGTGTGTGTGTTGACCCTCCAGGTGGTAAGCCCTCCCAAAGACCTGAAGAAGCCCAGGGGCAAAAAATGCCATTTTGTGAAGTTCTTTGGAACTGAAGACCAGTAAGTAGAGCCGGAGAGCTTCCTGCTCTGATCCATCTTCGTTTCCTCCTTCATGTGCTGTGTGAGAGCTGTTGGTCTGTTGTGTGTCTGTCAGTGCGTGGATCAAGGTGGAGCAGCTGAAGCCCTACCACACCCACAAAGACGAGATGATCAAGATCAATAAGGGAAAACGCTTCCAGCAGGCGGTCGATGCCGTGGAAGACTTCCTCAAGAAAGCAAAGGGCAAAGAGCAGGTGAGAGGCTTCGTTTAGCACTCATCATCCAGCACTGGAGCTGCTCTCAACCTGGGGGTCCCGGCCCCAGTTGGGGTCGCCAGATGGTTTCTGGGGGTCGCCAAATCATTTAGGAAGTCAGCTCTGTCTCCACTGTGTTAAAGTGTTCATGTGTTCATGTGTTTTGGTCTTTTTGGTCATTTTGTGTCTTTTTTGTGTCTTTTTTTTTGGGTAATTTTGTGGGTTTTTTTGGTAATTTTGTGTCTTTTTTTTGGTAATTTTGTTTCCTTTTTTTTGGTAATTTTGTTTCCTTTTTTTGGTAATTTTGTGTCTTTTTTTTTGGTCATTTTGTGTCTTTTTTGGTCATTTTGTGTCTTTTTTTTGTCATTTTGTGTCTTTTTTTTGTCATTTTGTGTCTTTTTTTTTGTCATTTTGTGTCTTTTTTTTTGTCATTTTGTGTCTTTTTTTTGGTCATTTTGTGTCCTTTTTTTTGGTCATTTTGTGTATTTTTTTGGTCATTTTGTGCCTTTTTTGGTCATTTTGTGTCTTTTTTTTAGTCATTTTGTGTCTTTTTTGGCCATTTTGTGTCTTTTTTTGGTCATTTTGTGCCTTTTTTAAATCATTTTGTGGTCAATATATATATTTATTATTATTATTATCTGCCGTGTTGTTACCGCAAGAAGTGGAAATGTTATGGAATGTCATTTTGTCTCTTTTTTTGGTCATTTGGGGTTTTTTTTTGTAATTTTATGTCTTTTTTTTTTTTTTTTTTTAGTAATTTTGTGTCTGTTTTTGGTCATTTTGCCATTTTGTTGTTACTGGAAGAAGTGGAAATGTTATTTAATGTAATTTAGTGTCTTTTTAAAATAATTTTGTGTCTTTTTTTGGTCATTTTGATACCGCCTGCAAACCTTCTGATTATTTTAGAACCATTGTAAATGCAAAAAAAAACAAAAAAAATGATTTGTGTTTTGTTCCACAGAACTCAGATGGCAAAGGAGACTCAAAGGGAAAGAAAACGGCCAACAAACCGCTGAAGATCCTGGAGGAGGACGATGAGGACCTGAGCGCTCTGAAGGACCCGTCTGAGAAGGTCAGTAGGACCCCACAGGCTGGAACATTGTTAGTTGGTGTTTTATTAAATCCTTCTCCACTAGTGCATTGACCTGTGGATGGATCCTTCCACTGTTTGTAGGGAATGACATCTATGATCTCAAGCTTTGTTCCCCTTCAAGAACCAGCCGTTAGATTTCACTGATCTGGTGAACCAGCCTCCACCAAACCTCAAGTCTAGTCTACTTTATTTGTCCCAACTTGGGCAATTTGGTTGCAGTCTATGTGTATAAAAAGACATAAAAACTATACATCCCAACACACACACATACATACAGCAGATCAGAGTCTCATATCTAAAAACAAAACAAAACAAAAACAATAGTGCAACAGAAGGCAATTCCAGGTGAAGTGTCAACCACATTGGTCCCCAACAACAACAACATCATCATCATCATCACCATCATTGTTCAACCAGGTTCAGTTCCCTAATGCAGTAGTTCTCAACCTTTTTGAGTCGCGACCCTCAATTTAACATGCATGTTGTCCGTGACCCCCACTCACTGAACACAATCTCACACGCACAGTTCAGATCACCCAAAAAAGAAACAAAATGACCAAAAAAGTAACAAAATGACCAAAAAAGACACAAATTGACCACAAAATGACCAAAAAAAGGAAACAAAACTACCAGAAAAGACAGAAAACGACCAAAAGAAGAAACAAAATTACAAAAAAGACAGAAAATGATTAAAATAAGACAAAATGACTAAAAAAGACACAATATGACAAAAAAAAGGACGTTAAGTGACCAAACAGACTAAAACACATTAACACATGAACACTTTAACACAGTGGAGACAGAGCTGACTTCCAAAATGATATGGAGACCCCCAGAAATCATCTCGCGACCCCAATTGGGGTCCCGACCCCAAGGTTGAGAATGGCTGGCCTAATGGAAGTGAGGATGAATGAATACAGAGACCACCAGCTGGTACCAGACAGACTCAGAGCTGAGAGGATGGGACGTCTGAACAGATCCTCCAGGCTTCCCTCACTACTTGCCTTTTAAATAAACCATTCAAATCAACAAACTGAGGGCATCTTCACACCTACCTGGTTTGGTCCGGACTTCAGGACTTCTCAGTTTGATCCAAACCTAAATTCCAGGTGTGAAAGGTGACCAAAGGACCAAAGTCTGGTCCAACCAGAAGAGGCGGTCTGGGTCCGGACCAAACCAACCAAGGTCTGAACCTTTTACAGGCTGAAAACAACTTTTTTTATAGTTCGGACCTTCGTATCAATGACAGGAAGGTTTTTTCTTCTTCTGCTCTCGAATTACGGTACAGGAAGTTACGTCACGCTAATCAGCCGTTACAGCAAAACACAATTAGCCGTTACAGCAGATAAATAAAATATATGACAAAATGAGCCGCAGCAGAACATGTGGAGATGAGGAGATTAGATACCTGAGTGAAATCTGGTCGGACGACTTCATAAAGAGCCAACTGGAGAAAACACATCAAAATAACCAGACTTTCAACTTTTTCAACGCCGTTTCCTCCTCGTCTCCTGTCGACGGCGATACAGTTTCTCATGATGAGGAGGCTCATCACAGAAAAGTGTAAAAAAGTGTACGAACCCTGAAAGAAATGACAAAAAACAAACAAACAGTAAACACAAAAGATTGCATTACAAATGCAAGAAAAGAAAAATCTCTGCCAAAAAAGTAAAATCATGTTAATACATTTCAAGGTGTTTTTTTTATGTTTTTTTTTTTACCTTTTGCTGAAAAAGAGTTAACGCATTAAATTGGACATGAAAACTTGTGGAAAAGCCAAAACTGCTGAACGTTTTTTACGTTTTTACGTCATGAAGAAGTCGAGTTCCGGCATAATTCAGTAAAATAATCTCGTCTAGTAGTCTGGAATTACATTTTTGGACCTATGGTTGTCACGATACTAAAATGTTCAACTCGATACTGATACTCAGGAAAATATTCCATACCATTTTCGACACCACAAGGATAAAAACAAAGACCCCAAAATTTAACAAAAAATTTTATTAACAAGAAAAATGCAACATGTAAAAATGAACAGAACCACAGGTTAAATATTTATAATAAAAACAGTTGTGGAAAAATAAACTGCAACTATGATAACAAGCGTCAGGTCTGAGGTAGTGCAAAACATAAATAAATACAATAAACAACAACAATTAGAACCATATTTAGAGGTTGTATGCTGTGCACAATATTTAGCGGGGGGGGGGGTATCGATACTTTTGAAAATGAGTATCGTATCTGGATACAACATTTTAGTATCGATACTTTTTGGAGTATTGATACTTTTGACAACCCTATTTGGTCCTCAACAATCTTTCCTCCATATAAGACAGATGAACCCTTCTACAGCAGATGTGGACCTCTACAAACCCCCCTTTGGTTTAGAAGGTGAACATGTGTCTCTCTCCTCCTTAAGGACTTAACTGACTCCGACCCCGAGCCATCCACTATTGAGAGGCCGGGGGCTGGACCCGGCTCAGGATTCAAATGGGAGAGCAGTGTAGGTGAACCCCCTTCCCAACAAGCCTGCCTTGCCTTGCTGTTCTACCTTCTACCTGACCTTTAGCTTTGGCTTTAATCACCAGCAACTGCAGACGGTTTCCTTCTGACCTCTTTGGTGCTTGCTCTTGACTTCTGAAGCTGTTTGTTTGGCGTGCACCGACTAAACTCCTGGTCGATGCCCGCTCTAAAAGTAATGGTTCCACCCATGCACCCCGAATACATTTCAGAGCTGTTGATCTATGTCAGTGGAAACATTTTAACAAACATCAAACATGGGGAGTTTCCTGCTGCAGGTCCAACATGGCTACTATATTAAAGCACTGTGTCCAAATGGAAAGTATTTTCATAAGAAGAGGGGAACTGTGGTTCCATCTCATATTTAACTTTTGAATTAGGGCTGCACGATTATGGCCAAAATGATAATCACGATTATTTTGATCAATACTGTAATCACGATTATTCATCATGTTAGGGAAAACTTCTGTATTTTTATTGCACTACTTTTAAACAAACAACAGCAACAGTTTTTAGTGTCTGGTGCTTGTTGTAAACAAACAGAGATCGCTAAGTGAACACCTCCTGCAGCAGCAGCACATACACACTGTACTGCTACAGAGCTAACTGTTAGCCTGTTAGCACATACACACTGTACTGCTACAGAGCTAACTGTTAGCCTGTTAGCACATACACACTGTACTGCTACAGAGCTAACTGTTAGCCTGTTAGCACATACACACTGTACTGCTACAGAGCTAACTGTTAGCCTGTGAGCACATACACACTGTGCTGCTACAGAGCTAACTGTTAGCCTGTGAGCACATACACACTGTGCTGCTACAGAGCTAACTGTTAGCCTGTTAGCACTACACACTGTACTGCTACAGAGCTAACTGTTAGCCTGTTAGCACATACACACTGTACTGCTACAGAGCTAACTGTTAGCCTGTTAGCACATACACGCTGTACTGCTACAGAGCTAACTGTTAGCTTGTTAGCACATACACACTGTACTGCTACAGAGCTAACTGCTAGCCTGTTAGCACATACACACTGTGCTGCTACAGAGCTAACTGTTAGCCTGTTAGCACATACACACTGTGCTGCTACAGAGCTAACTGTTAGCCTGTTAGCACATGCACACTGTACTGCTACAGAGCTAACTGTTAGCCTGTTAGCACATACACACTGTACTGCTACAGAGCTAATAGCTGTTAGCAATTTGAAGACTGGACGCTAAGGGGTTAACATCCCCTCCAGCTCTGCAGCTGGGAGAGACTGCTGCAGGAGGACTGTGTTGCTTCGACTCGTTCTTACTCTTCTTAACGAGCCTCCGGCCCCCGCGGCTCGTTAAGAAGAGTAAGAACGAGTCTCCAAAAGTCTCCAATAACACCAGAAAAAGTTGCTAGATTTGTCTCCAGTCGCTTTTTTGAAAAATAGTCTCTAAGGGGGTCTGAAAGACCCCCTTAAAAAACATTTACAAATGTTGCGTGTTGTTGTGGCGTCCAGTACTACGTCACATCCTGCTTAGCGTTCTATCCAATCAGCAACCAGGCTGTTTAAGGGGAGAAACACGGCCCCGCCCCCTGGTGGTTGGTGGACTACTGGTGTAGAAAGTGTTGATTAGATCTGCAGGAGAGACGCATTTTAAAATGGAAATATCGCCAACGATCATGTTAATTTAATCGTGGCGGCTAAAATCGTGATCACGATTAAAATGTGATTAATTGTGCAGCCCTAATTTGAACGTTGTGTGTCAGGTACAATAAGCCAGGAGGAGGCTCCAACTACCAGCTGCTGCTTTAGCCTTCTTCATGGTGATTTGTAAGCTGAATCGTCTCTTTCCCTGGTTTCACTTGTCATGCTCTGCATTTCCTCTACATACTGCAACATATTGACTCAAATGTAAGCCTGGTGGAAAAAGTGTTTTCATGTATTGCGGCTTTCTGTAACCTAAACAAAAAATCCTGTTGATAGATTTTGTTTGCAGGCCATTATGGAACTGTGAAGGCCAAACCATCGTATTGTACAGAGTTCTTCAGTTTCCACTAACAGAGAATCAGATAGTTGAGTTGATTATATTAACAGGTGCAACGTACCTGAAGCATTGATGTTACAAGACATGTAGTTTCAGAAGACTTATGCTTAAAATGTGAACAATTTTAGTTTTGTAGTTGATTTTCTAAGCCATTGTGTTTCCATATGATGACCTCATACTTTAATTCCACTGACTGGCTGGGGGATATTAGGGAGTGATCATTGTAGAACTGTAAAATAACAAATATAGGGGATTCCCTTGTAATAGACCAGTCATCTGGTACACTACCAAAAAGCATGAGGGTTTCTGTCCATTGTAAAACTATGTTAATGGCACACCTCCACCTAATTATTATGATTAACAGCTGTGCTCTTCTTTTTGCTCTGTATTGGTGTGAGTATTCTAAAAGTCAGTCAATGTGGCTAACATGCTGCTGTGGGGTTTTTTTTAACCTGAAGATTTGTGCAGCAGTTCAACACATGCAGGGTTCTCTCTAGTGGTGATTTTTCTGCAGTCATTTAACTGCCTGACCTGTAAAATATAATATAATTCAGAACATTCAGGAACGTCAATAAGCCTTTCCTTATCAACACTATCACACCCAAATTCCATACCAGATACTCATGTCAGTTTGTATAAGGAGCATAATGGGAGCCCTGATGTGTCAGCATGGTGTGGTGTAAACTAAATGCAGTACATTCAGAAAGTGTTCTGACCGCTCCACCCCTTTCACATGTTATCCTGCAGCCTTATGTTAAAATTGTTAACAGTATGTTTCCCCTCATCAATCTACACCCAATTCTCTGCAACAACAAAGTGGAAACAGAATTTTAGATTTCTTCGGCAAATTCATTGAAAAGGGAAATCTGAAATATCACATTCACAATAAGCACTCAGACCCTTTACTCAGTACTTTAGTAGTTTAGTTGAAGTACTCGGACGACACTGCTGTTGTAGCGTGTATCAGGAATGGACAGGAATCTGAATATAGGGAACTGATAAAAGTCTTCACAAGAACTACCTCTTACTGAACACATCAAAGACTGAGGAAATGATCATAGATTTCTACAGGTTCAACCCCCCCTTTAGCCAGTGAATACCTGTGGGGTGGACATGGAGGTGTTGCTCACAGTATCTAGGTGTTTACCTGGATAATAAGTTGGACTGGTCCCTAAACACAGTGGAGAGAGGAGCCGTCCGCTGCTGTTTTTTGTTGATTTTACATCTTTTTTGTAATTTTACATCTTTTTTGTAATTTAGCATATTTTTCAGGTAATTTTTACATATTTTTTGGTAATTTTGCATCTTTTTTGGGGTAATTTTACAATTTTTTGCAACGTTACATCTTTCTTTTGTAATTTTACGTCTTTTTTGTAATTTTACATCTTTTTTGTAATTTAGCATATTTGGGTAATTTTTACATATTTTTGGGGAATTTAGCATCTTTTTTGGGGTAATTTTACATATTTTTGGGGGTATTTTAAAAACACATTTTGGTAATTTTTCCGTATTTTTTTTTTTGTTGGTAATTTTACATATTTTTTTTGTTGGTAATTTTACATATTTTTTGGGGGTAATTTTACATATTTTTTTCTATTCAATTCAATCTACAAAAAGGGGCAGAGAGCTCAGTCAGAGCGACCATCATTCTTGGTCACCTCTCTTACCAAGACCATCCCCCGACTGGTGAGTTTGGCCGGACGGCCGGCTCTAGGAAGAGTCCTGGTTGTTCCAAACTTTCATTTAAGACTTCTGGAGGCCACTGTGCTCTTGGGGACCTTCAATGCAGCATCAGTTTTTCTGTAGCCTTCCCCAGATCTGTACCGCAACACAGTCCTGTCTGAGCTCTGCAGGCGGTTCCTTCAAAAAGGATCAAGAGAAATGGGAGGCACCTGCGCTACGTTTAAAGCGTCATAGCAAAGGGTCTGAATACTTGGTGATAGTTCAGGTTTTGCTTTTTAAAAAGTTGTTTCCACTCTGTCATCTGTGTTAAAATTATTTAAACACGTTTATCATAATCCTGCA
This sequence comes from Centropristis striata, assembly GCF_030273125.1. NCBI lineage: Eukaryota > Metazoa > Chordata > Actinopteri > Perciformes > Serranidae > Centropristis > Centropristis striata. The sequence goes on from NC_081529.1 coordinate 37,441,014, forward strand.
ACATAATAATGTGAAAAAAGTGACTGAATACTTTCTGAAGGTACTGTATTCTGTCAGGTTGGTACATATCTAAAGAGAACTCTCATAATTAACTCTCATTCTGTTGCAGCCTGTGAAGGATGACCCACATTTCCATCACTTCCTACTCAGCCAGTCTGAGAAGGTAAGAGGAAGCATGCTTGATATTATGACATCTGCCCATGTGGACCTGACCCTTAAAATCTGGCTAAACTGATAAATCCTCTGCCAGCCTGTGAGGGGTTTCCTCAGTGACCTTCATCAGGGCTCAGGCCACAGGTCCATGGTTAAATAGGAGGGTGCATATAGGGAAAAAACCTGCCTAACCCTAAAAAAGTTTCTTGTCGTATCAGATGTCTTAACCCTTTATCAGGCAAAGAACTATATTTGGTAACTTCAGGTAATATTTCGAGAAAAAAGTTGCAAATTTACTAGATTAAAGTGGCAAATCTGTGCGAAAAAAGTCACAGATTTACGAGAAAAAAGTGGGAAAAAAGCAACTTTTTTCTCCCAGATTCACAACTTTAACCCTTAATAGGGCACTCATTGAAATACTTGCAAATTCCAAATTTCAACTCTAGAGAATATTGGAGGATATTACATACTGCCAGAATGTGTAAAAAAAAAAACATACGAAAATACTATTTTGAGAAAAAAGTTTACGAGATTAAAGTGGCAAATCCACGAGAAAAAAATGTGCAGATTTATGAGATTTAAAGTGGTGAATCTGGGAGAAAAAAGTTGCTTTTTTCCCACTTTTTTCTCATAAATCTGCAACTTTTTTTGCGCAGATTTGCCACTTTAAATCTCTTAAATCTACAACTTTTTTCTCGTAGATTTGCCACTTTAATCTAGTAAATTTGCAACTTTGTTCTCAAAATATTACCTGAAGTTACCAAATACAGTTCTTTGCCTGATAAAGGGTTAATAACAGACTAAAAGTTTAATCTGACACTAGAAATGAGTCATTTTCAAGGAGGAAGGAAGCCTCCAACACTAGACAAAGACACACGAGGAAGGAGAAATGTGTAATTAGTGAAGGGAAACTGTAAAGTGTCACATTTCTCTCCCTCTGTACTCTAGCTATGATGTCATCCACTCTAGACTCTCCATAGGGTCACATTGGGGGAATTGATTAAGAAAATAACTTAAGTGTTCATTCCCTGGCAAGGTATCAATACTTTTGAAAATGAGTATCGTATCCGGATACGTTTTAGTATCGATTCTTTTTTGAGTATCGATACTTTTGACAACCCTAATATCCTAATACAGACCTGGGCATCAGGCGTGAAGTTACCCAGGAATTAGAAATTAATACAACCGCACTGCTTTTATTTTGAAGGCGGTTTACGTATTCACCTGCAAAGAAACTCGTTCCACAAAATCCACTGAGTTACCTCGGTACCTTGTCAAAAACACGTATTGCTTTTAGCATAAAGTTAATAAAAAAGAAGCCTTTTGATACTTTATATCAACTTTATATGAATTACGACCAACGCACTCGTTACTATTTACCGTTCGTTTTTTCATTTAACCGCTCCACCTGTTATTTCCTGTCACTACCTTTCAAAATGAAAGCGCCCGTTTCACACTGGACGGCACCTTTTCAAAATAAAAGCATCACAACAGTGTAAAACACCTAGAAGATGTACAAACATGAAAAACAAGCTAAATAATACAAAAAACACCAATAGGAACCTTGCTAAAGGTCATTTACAGTTGTGTTTAAAATAAATGTTAAAGTGATATAGTGATTGGAGTATTTACTACTTTTTACTGCTATATTTGATTTACCCCACATTAACAGTCTCATCATAACCTGTGTTCCTATCAGTAGCAGCTCAAAACCAGATAATTTACTGTATTTTATAAAGAGATTCAATTAATATTGAGCAGAATTTAGTTCAGAGTTTTGGTCCGGCCCCAGCAACCTTCATGGTATTGGTCATGTGGCCCCTTGGGGACATTAATTGCCCCCCCCCCTGTCCTAATAGCTAGTTAAAAACTCCCTATACTTGCTTCAGGGTCCAGTGAATGTATCATAAACATGTATTCATGTGCCCACAGCCAGCCTCTTCCATGGAGCCCATCAGCAAGCGCCTGAAGATCATCGAGGAGGTGAATAATCACTGAGTATTCTCTTTGGTTTCTTCTATTTTGACCTGTGTTGTTTTCAGTAACAAATGGTGGCTTCATGGATAATGCAGGCTTCCCGTTTCCCTGGAGTGTGAAAGTGAAAGTGTTGTTGTGATTGTGCAGGACGCGGGGTCAACATCCATCCAGGCAGCAGACAGCACCGCCATCAACGGCTCCATCACACCCACAGACAAAAGGTATTAACACCTCTTATCTGTTAGAGAACACCATCATCACAATCACTTCAGCACATCACCAGCTTCAGCCCTGCACTATCATTATTATTATTATTATTTTTATTTTTTTTAAACATGTGTTTATTAGGTTTTTGTTTGCAGATTACAGCTAGTCAAACGAGACATTATTACATGCAACAAAGCAAACTTTTTCTCCCCATTCTCCCTCCCATCCCCTCTTCCCCTCACCAAATAAGTACAAGAAAAACACGGTAAACCTATATATAAAAAAAGATGTAAATAAAGCAAAAATTAAATAAAAATAAATAAATAAATAAAAACAATAAATAAAAGTAAATAAAAAAATAAAAAACATACATACATAAAAAATAAATTAATTAATTTATTAAAATAATAATAATAATTATTATTATTATTAATTTATAACAAACCTTGATGGGCTCCTGGATTTTTGCTTGGACTGCACAGTAGGGCTGGGTGATATATCAATATAAAAAATAAATCAATGTATTTAAAAACATTTTTTTTTTAACTTTATTGCCTTTATGCACATTTACAGGCAATTAACATCACAAAGGAAAACAAATCAAAACATCTTGAGATTGGGTCTCATCTGTCACACAAATGGCACATTATCGGTAAAAAAAAAGTGTATTACGTTATTGGGAAATGCACTTTATCACATTATTGGGAAGTTATTACATTATCAGGTTTTATTACATTTTCAATGGACTCAAGAGCAGATTTTTATTACATTATCGGGGTTATTACATTATCGGGAATTTATTACATTATCAGGTTTTACTACATTTTCAATGGACTCAAGAGCAGATTTTTATTACATTATCGGGAATTTATTACATTATCAGGTTTTATTATATTTTCAATGGACTCAAGAGCAGATTTTTATTACATTATCAGGGTTATTACATTATCGGGGTTATTACATTATCGGGAATTTATTACATTATCAGGTTTTATTACATTTTCAATGGACTCAAGAGCAGATTTTTATTACATGATCGGGGTTATTACATTATCGGGAATTTATTACGTTTTCAGGTTTTATTACATTTTCAATGGACTCAAGAGCAGATTTTTATTACATTATCGGGGTTATTACATTATCGGGAATTTATTACATTATCAGGTTTTATTATATTTTCAATGACTAAAGAGCAGATTTTTATTACATTATCGGGGTTATTACTTTATCGGGAATTTATTACATTATCAGGTTTTATTATATTTTCAATGGACTCAAGAGCAGATTTTTATTACATTATCGGGGTTATTACATTACCGGGAATTTATTACATTATCAGGTTCTGTGTGCCTGTATTTGTTTGCATTTTGAAGACATTTGTTCTGAGATTCCAACCAGGACTTTGCTTGATGGATTGCTCTATTTTTCTCTGTTTGTAGGTTATGAATCATGTCTGGATATGACTTTTGGTGCATGTTGCCCAGCCCTACTGCACAGAAATATGAAATATGACTGCTATTTATTTCCTTCCAGTGTTGGTTAGCTGATGTTTGTTGTTGTTGTTGTTGTTGTCCTTGCAGGATAGGGTTCCTGGGCCTGGGGCTGATGGGTAGCGGGATCGTTTCCAACCTGTTGAAAATGGGTCATGTTGTCACAGTGTGGAACCGCACGGCAGAAAAGGTACTTTGATACAACACGTCATACAGGAACAAACACTTTAAATCTTCTAGCTCAGGGATGGGCAACAGGAGGCCCGGGGGCCACATACGGCCCTCACCCTCACCTGAAGTGGCCCTCAGTACAACTACATGCATTTGAGCATGAAATCTTAAAAGTGCAGTGTAAAAATGCACAAAATGACTTCTTGTAATTAATGTTGGTCTGCTGTTCTTGCACTAAAAAAAAAAGAAATCACAGTAAGTGGTTATTTTTTATTGGCTTCAAACCTTTTGTATTCCTATTTATACTGTTAAACATGCATTAGAGCATGAAATATGTTAAGTTACTGCACTGTAAACATATTTAAAATGTCAGTTTCATCATATCTGGTTAGTGATGCTCCTATATGTGGCCCTGTGGTTGTGGACATGATAAACTGAGGCCCCTGCAGCATTTAAGATGCCCATCCCTGATCTATAATCTCAGATTAAACCCATTTAACAACTCTAACCCTTTAATAGTTTGTCCTGTATTGCATTTAACTTGTTCTGACCAGATTTCCTGAACTAATTAAAGTCACAATTTTGATACATGTTATGGAGATGCAAACAAAAAGGCAAATGATTATTTGTTTTTATTTATTAATTTGTTACTTAAAAACAAAAATAATCTTAATGAGTCATTATTCAGTAGTTATTAATGCCTTATTCTGCATGGACTTATTATACAACCAGTAAGACATTAACGAAGAGTTTTCCCTCAATGCCCTAATAAGGCATTTTGTGTCTTTTTTTTTGGTCTTTTTGTGTCTTTTTTTTAGTTATTTTGTGTCTTTTTTTAGTCTTTTTGTGTCTTTTTTGGTCATTTTGTCTTTTTTTTTTAGTTATTTTGTCTTTTTTTGGTCATTTTGTGTCTTTTTTTGGTGATGATGCATTGCGACACTCCCACATGTATTCTGATGCATTTCATTGGCCAAGAGACCGAAAATAGGTGTAAAAAAACTACAAATACTACAAAACCATGTATCCTCTTTCCTCTTTAATGGTAGAATAACACAACAGGCCCCAGCAGGTTTTAATGGTAATTTGTGTCTCTGTAAGCAGAAAAGGTGTTGAGTTTATTTATATTAAAATAAGAAATATCATTAACATAAATACCCTAAATGCCCAATGTGACATATATGTCACATCACAGATATGTATGTGTCTTTTTTTTTTGTCATTTTGTCTTTTTTTTTTGTCATTTTGTGTCTTTTTTTTTTGTCTTTTTGTGTCTTTTTGTGTCTTTTTTGGTCATTTTGTCTTTTTTTTTAGTTATTTTGTGTCTTTTTTTGGTCATTTTGTGTATTTTTTTGGTCATTTTGTCTTTTTTTTTTAGTTATTTTGTGTCTTTTTTTGGTCATTTTGTCTTTTTTTGGTGATGATTTCAAAGTTCTGGAAAAGTCCCATGATGCATTGCGACACTCCCACATGGTTTTAATGGTAATTTGTATCTTTTTAAGCAGAAAAGGTGTTGAGTTTATTTGTATTAAAATAAGAAATATCATAAACATAAATACCATAAATGCCCAATGTGACATATATGTCACATCACAGATATGTGTGTCTTTTTTTTTTTGTCATTTTGTCTTTTTTTGTGTCTTTTTTTTAGTCATTTTGTGTCTTTTTGTGTCTTTTTTGGTCATTTTGTCTTTTTTTAGTCATTTCGTGTCTTTTTTTAGTCATTTTGTGTATTTTTTTTAGTCATTTTGTGTCTTTTTGTGTCTTTTTTGGTCATTTTGTCTTTTTTTTTAGTTATTTTGTGTCTTTTTTTGGTCATTTATAGTGTCAGATGTCAGATATTTGACATTTAAGGGTAGTATTTAAAAAAAAACCCATCCTAAATATGTTCTATGTGGTCCACTTGGTCTGTGCTAGATGTCCCATAATTTTCTTCCAAGGATAAATGGGTTCTTAGGGTGATAGGTTTGATCTGTTATTAACCCTACTGGTGCCTGTCCCAGTGTGACCTGTTCATCCAGGAGGGGGCCCGGTTAGGGAGGACTCCTG
>NC_081529.1:37452057-37482196 GCF_030273125.1 Centropristis striata
GTACACTTTGTAACAAAATAAACCTGATTATTGTATAAAGAGTCTCTTATTAGAACACATGTTGACTCTAATAATCAGCTCTTTGGGTTTTTATTGCTTAGACTTTGTGTTTCCTTCTTTCCTTAATGTATAAATCTGAACTCTTGTTTCTTTGGTCAGAGATATGAACACAGTTGAGATTTATTGGCATTTTTGGATCCAAACTCTCAAAAGACAAAGAGATAAAGAGAATAATGTTCCTCTCCTGTCTCCTTGTCTCCTCTCTCGTCTCCTCTCTCATCTCCTCTCCTGTCTCCTCTCTCGTCTCCTTGTCTCCTCTCTCGTCTCCTCTCTCATCTCCTCTCCTGTCTCCTCTCCTGTCTCCTTGTCTCCTCTCTCGTCTCCTCTCTCATCTTCTCTCCTGTCTCCTCTCTCGTCTCCTCTCTCATCTCCTCTCCTGTCTCCTCCACTGTCTCCTTGTCTCCTCTCTCGTCGCCTTGTCTCCTTGTCTCCTCCACTGTCTCCTAATCTTCTCTCTCGTCTCCTTGTCTCCTCTCCTGTCTCCTCTCCTCATCTCCTTGTCTCCTCTCTCATCTCCTCTCCTGTCTCCTCCACTGTCTCCTTATCTTCTCTCTCGTCTCCTTGTCTCCTCTCCTGTCTCCTCTCCTCATCTCCTTGTCTCCTCTCTCATCTCCTCTCCTGTCTCCTCCACTGTCTCCTTGTTTCCTCTCCTGTCTCCTCGTCCCCTGTCTCCTCATCTCGTCTCCTTGTCTCCTCTCCTTTCTCCTTGTCTCCTCTCTCCTCTCCTGTCTCCTCCACTGTCTCCTTGTCTCCTCTCCTGTCTCCTCTCCTTGTCTCCTCCCCTGTCTCCTTTACTCCTCTCCTCGTTTCCTCTCCTGTCTCCTCTCTTGTCTCCTCTCCTGTCTCGTTGTCTCCTCCCCTGTCTCCTTTACTCCTCTCCTCGTTTCCTCTCCTGTCTCCTCTCTTGTCTCCTCTCCTGTCTCGTTGTCTCCTCTCCTGTCTCCTTTTCTCCTCTCCTGTCTCCTCTCCTGTCTCCTTGTCTCCTCTCCTTTCTCCTTGTCTCCTCTCTCGTCTCCTCTCCTGTCTCCTTGTCTCCTCTCCTTTCTCCTTGTCTCCTCTCCTGCCTGTAGTGTATCTTTTTAGAAACTGTATATATATATATATACATATATATATATACATATATATATTAGTTCCTTTCTTTCAGTCTTGCATTGTATTTTTTTAGTTTGTGGCAATAGAAAACTGAATGAACACAGTTAGACACTTTGAAACAAAAAGTGTAGGTAAATGTGTTTGAAGTTGGGATAATAAAAGCCTTTCTTTCCCCTCATCAAGATATTTTACAGGGCAATTTTAAGCCGGACTACTATTTGAAGCATATTCAGAAGGACCTGAGGCTCGCCATCTCCATGGGCGACACCGCCAACCATCCAACCCCGATGGCTGCCGCCGCCAACGAGGTACAGTACGGGGACCTTATGGTGCACTGAGAAGGGTTCGGTAAAGTGGAATTGGTTTATTTATCTTGTGTTTTTACTGTGAACTGAACCAAGACACTGCCTGCCTCCACCTCTCTTGGATTCTTTGGTTATTGCATTTCATTGGCATCATGTTGAGAGTCCCATTCATTCTGGTTACACTATAGCAGGTAATGAGTCTCTAAATCTGAGTTGTATTGGCTAAATCAGTAGTTCTCAACCTTTTTGAGTCGTGACCCCCAATTTAACATGCATGTTGTCCGCGACCCCCGCTCACTGAACACAATCTCACACACACAGTTCAGATCACCCAAAAAAGAAACTAAATGACCAAAAAAAAGACACAAAATGACCAAAAAAAAGACACAAAATTACCAAAAAAGACACAAAATTACCAAAAAAAGACAAATTGACCAAAAAAGACACAAAATGACCCCAAAAAGAAACAAAATTACCAAAAAAGACACAAAATGACTAAAAAAATACACAAAATGACAAAAAAAAGAAACATATTGACCAAAAAAGACACAAATTGACCACAAAATGATCAAAAAAAGACACAAAATTACCAAAAAAAGACACAAAATGACCAAAAAAAGACACAAAATTACCAAAAAAGACACAAAATGACTAAAAAAATACACAAAATGACAAAAAAAAGGAAACATATTGACCAAAAAAGACACAAATTGACCACAAAATGATTTAAAAAAAGACACAAAATGACCAAGAAAAGACATTAAATGACCAAAAAGACTAAAACACATTAACACATGAACACTTTAACACAGTGGAGACAGAGCTGACTTCCAAAATGATTTGGCGACCCCCAGAAATCATCTCGACCCCAAGGTTGAGAATAGCTGGGCTAAAGAGACACAACCACCAGTAGCAGAACATTAAGCTGACTCCCTTTATATCTACTGAACCCATTTACTGATGTTTATGAAAAGAATTATTTAAGATTTATCCTTCATTAATCAGGAAACTCAACCTCTGCATTTAACCCATTTAACCCTTTTTTACACAAACGGGAACACGCCATGCACGGAGCACATTACTGCAGCAGAGTGGTCGGGTTAGAAGAATTCTTCACCACTATTTTATGTTATGAGCTAGTCTAGATAGTCAGGGATATATAGATATGATTTAACCCTAACACACGTCTACCTACAAAAAGCCTAAATTTCAAGAAAAAATTTCTAAATTTCCAGAAAAATGTCAAAATTAAAAGAAAAAAGCCAAAATTACAAGAAAAAAGTCAAAATTACAAGAAAAAAGTCAAAATAAAAAGAAAAAAGCCAAAATTACAAGAAAAAAAGCCAAAATTACAAGAAAGAGGGCTAAAATTACAAGAAAAAAAATCTAAATTTCCAGAAAAAAAGCCAAAATTACAAGAAAAAAAAGTCAAAATTACAAGAAAATAAAGTCAAAATTTCCAGAAAAAAAGTCAAAATTACAAGAAAAAAGTAAACATCACAAGGAAAAAGGTTTAAATTTAAAGTAAAAAGCCAAAATTACAAGAAAAAAAAGCCAAAATTACAAGAAAAATATCTACATTTTCAGAAAAAAGCCAAAATTACAAGAAAAAAGTAAACATTACAAGAAAAAAAGTTTAAATTAAAAGTAAAAAGCTAAAATTACAAGAAAAAACATCTCAATTTCCAGAAAAAAAAGTCAAAATTTCCAGAAAATGTAAACATTACAAGAAAAAAAAGTTTAAATTGGAAGAAAAAAATCTAAATTACAAGAAAAAAGTCAAAATTTCCAGAAAAAAGTAAACATCACAAGAAAAAAAGTTTAAATTAAAAGTAAAAAGCCAAAATTAAAACAAAAAAAGTAAACATTACAAGAAAAAAGTTTAAATTACAAGAAAAAAGTCAAAATTTCCAGAAAAAAGGCAAAATGACAAGAAAAAGTCAAAAATATAAGAAAAAAAGTCAAAATTTCCAGAAAATGTAAACATTACAAGAAAAAAAAGTTAAAATTGGAAGAAAAAAATCAAAATTACAAGAAAAAAGTCAAAATTTCCAGAAAAAAGTCATTACAAGAAAAAAGTCAAAATTTCCAGAAAAAAGTAAACATCACAAGAAAAAAAGTTTAAATTAAAAGTAAAAAGCCAAAATTAAAAGAAAAAAAAGTAAACATTACAAGAAAAACTGTTTAAATTACAAGAAAAAAGTCAAAATTTCCAGAAAAAAGGCAAAATTACAAGAAAAAGTCAAAAATATAAGAAAAAAAGTCAAAATTTCCAGAAAATGTAAACATTACAAGAAAAAAAAGTTAAAATTGGAAGAAAAAAATCAAAATTACAAGAAAAAAGTCAAAATTTCCAGAAAAAAGTCATTACAAGAAAAAAGTCAAAATTTCCAGAAAAAAGTAAACATCACAAGAAAAAAAGTTTAAATTAAAAGTAAAAAGCCAAAATTAAAAGAAAAAAAAGTAAACATTACAAGAAAAACTGTTTAAATTACAAGAAAAAAGTCAAAATTTCCAGAAAAAAGGCAAAATTACAAGAAAAAGTCAAAAATATAAGAAAAAAAGTCAAAATTTCCAGAAAATGTAAACATTACAAGAAAAAAAAGTTAAAATTGGAAGAAAAAAATCAAAATTACAAGAAAAAAGTCAAAATTTCCAGAAAAAAGTCATTACAAGAAAAAAGTCAAAATTTCCAGAAAAAAGTAAACATCACAAGAAAAAAAGTTTAAATTAAAAGTAAAAAGCCAAAATTAAAAGAAAAAAAAGTAAACATTACAAGAAAAACTGTTTAAATTACAAGAAAAAAGTCAAAATTTCCAGAAAAAAGGCAAAATTACAAGAAAAAGTAAAAAATATAAGAAAAAAGTCAAAATTTCCAGAAAAAAGTCATTACAAGAAAAAAGTCAAAATTTCCAGAAAAAAGTAAACATCACAAGAAAAAAAGTTTAAATTAAAAGTAAAAAGCCAAAATTAAAAGAAAAAAAAGTAAACATTACAAGAAAAACTGTTTAAATTACAAGAAAAAAGTCAAAATTTCCAGAAAAAAGGCAAAATTACAAGAAAAAGTCAAAAATATAAGAAAAAAAGTCAAAATTTCCAGAAAATGTAAACATTACAAGAAAAAAAAGTTTAAATTGGAAGAAAAAAATCTAAATTACAAGAAAAAAGTCAAAATTTCCAGAAAAAAGTAAACATCACAAGAAAAAAAGTTTAAATTAAAAGTAAAAAGCCAAAATTAAAACAAAAAAAAGTAAACATTACAAGAAAAAAGTTTAAATTACAAGAAAAAAGTCAAAATTTCCAGAAAAAAGGCAAAATTACAAGAAAAAGTCAAAAATATAAGAAAAAAAGTCAAAATTTCCAGAAAATGTAAACATTACAAGAAAAAAAAGTTAAAATTGGAAGAAAAAAGTCAAAATTACAAGAAAAAAGTCAAAATAAAAAGAAAAAAGCCAAAATTACAAGAAAAAAAGCCAAAATTACAAGAAAGAGGGCTAAAATTACAAGAAAAAAAATCTAAATTTCCAGAAAAAAAGCCAAAATTACAAGAAAAAAAAGTCAAAATTACAAGAAAATAAAGTCAAAATTTCCAGAAAAAAAGTCAAAATTACAAGAAAAAAGTAAACATCACAAGAAAAAAGGTTTAAATTTAAAGTAAAAAGCCAAAATTACAAGAAAAAAAAGCCAAAATTACAAGAAAAATATCTACATTTTCAGAAAAAAGCCAAAATTACAAGAAAAAAGTAAACATTACAAGAAAAAAAGTTTAAATTAAAAGTAAAAAGCTAAAATTACAAGAAAAAACATCTCAATTTCCAGAAAAAAAAGTCAAAATTTCCAGAAAATGTAAACATTACAAGAAAAAAAAGTTTAAATTGGAAGAAAAAAATCTAAATTACAAGAAAAAAGTCAAAATTTCCAGAAAAAAGTAAACATCACAAGAAAAAAAGTTTAAATTAAAAGTAAAAAGCCAAAATTAAAACAAAAAAAGTAAACATTACAAGAAAAAAGTTTAAATTACAAGAAAAAAGTCAAAATTTCCAGAAAAAAGGCAAAATTACAAGAAAAAGTCAAAAATATAAGAAAAAAAGTCAAAATTTCCAGAAAATGTAAACATTACAAGAAAAAAAAGTTAAAATTGGAAGAAAAAAATCAAAATTACAAGAAAAAAGTCAAAATTTCCAGAAAAAAGTCATTACAAGAAAAAAGTCAAAATTTCCAGAAAAAAGTAAACATCACAAGAAAAAAAGTTTAAATTAAAAGTAAAAAGCCAAAATTAAAAGAAAAAAAAGTAAACATTACAAGAAAAACTGTTTAAATTACAAGAAAAAAGTCAAAATTTCCAGAAAAAAGGCAAAATTACAAGAAAAAGTCAAAAATATAAGAAAAAAAGTCAAAATTTCCAGAAAATGTAAACATTACAAGAAAAAAAAGTTAAAATTGGAAGAAAAAAATCAAAATTACAAGAAAAAAGTCAAAATTTCCAGAAAAAAGTCATTACAAGAAAAAAGTCAAAATTTCCAGAAAAAAGTAAACATCACAAGAAAAAAAGTTTAAATTAAAAGTAAAAAGCCAAAATTAAAACAAAAAAAAGTAAACATTACAAGAAAAAAGTTTAAATTACAAGAAAAAAGTCAAAATTTCCAGAAAAAAGGCAAAATTACAAGAAAAAGTCAAAAATATAAGAAAAAAAGTCAAAATTTCCAGAAAATGTAAACATTACAAGAAAAAAAAGTTAAAATTGGAAGAAAAAAATCAAAATTACAAGAAAAAAGTCAAAATTTCCAGAAAAAGTCATTACAAGAAAAAAGTCAAAATTTCCAGAAAAAAGTAAACATCACAAGAAAAAAAGTTTAAATTAAAAGTAAAAAGCCAAAATTAAAAGAAAAAAAAGTAAACATTACAAGAAAAACTGTTTAAATTACAAGAAAAAAGTCAAAATTTCCAGAAAAAAAGTCAAAATTACCAGAAAAAAGTCATTACAAGAAAAAAAGTTTAAATTGCAAGAAAAAAAGTCAAAATTACCAGAAAAAAAGTCAAAATTACCAGAAAAAAAGTTTAAATTACAAGAAAAAAGTCAAAATTTCCAGAAAAAAAGTCAAAATGACCAGAAAAGTCATTAAAAGAAAAAAGTAAACATCACAAGAAAAAGTTTAAATTAAAAGTAAAAAGCCAAAATTAAAAGAAAAAAAAGTAAACATCACAAGAAAAAAAGTTTAAAATTACAAGAAAAAAGTCAAAATTTCCAGAAAAAAAGTCAAAATTACCAGAAAAAAGTCAAAATCCCAAGGTAATAATAATAATAATAACAATAATAATAATAATAATAATAAGGCGTTCCCTGTGTTGCAGGTGTACAAGCGGGCGAAGGCTCTGGACCAGTCGGACAACGACATCTCGGCGGTGTACCGAGCCTACATCCACTAGAGGTGACCTTCCTCTGGACCAGTCTCTAACCCTTCTGGTTTCTCACTCGTCATGTCATGATTTGTTTTGTTTTTTTATTATGATTATTTTAAATTTTAGTTTAATTTCGTTTTGCCGCAGCACCCTCCGTGTTAGTCCTGGTTGGAGGCAACCTTAAAGCATTGCACTGACTGCTGGAGGAAAAGATGCTGAGAGCAGCTTGAACTGCTGTAGAAGTAACACAAGACATGCTGCCAGCTTTTATGGATGCAGAAACCCTTCAGAAGATTTTCCTTTTTTATGTGAAACTTAGTATATTTAATTGAGTGTGATCTTTGCTTTTTTTTTTCTTTTCTTTTCTTTTTAAATGTCCAGAATTACATGAGAGAAAACACCAAGAACATGCCACTGCATTGCCTTAATATTGTGACCCCCCTGGAGTCTTTGGATAATAGTATTTATTTATGTTTGTTTCTAGGTCTTCTGATGCAGTTTGACCGTGGCTTGTTTCTGTATTTGACAAGATGATTTATGCTTTTATGTTGGTGTTCATGATCTCTTTTTCCTGACCTTGTTGAAGACGACGGATGTGTCGAGGCCTTAAAATGCAGTAATAATTAATATTTCTCATCAAGGCTTGAGATTCCCACAGTAGAAAACCCTTCGTTCTTGTCTTTGGAAGAGTTCTCATTCACACTGTTTTTCTTTTTTTTTTAATAATATATTTCTCTGAAACTAGAATCAAGTCACTTCTTGACATGCATTTTTAACTGAACATCACAATGAAGCTCCAACTTCAATCATGTATTTATTATTTGGTAATTAGAGATTAAAAAATTGTGGTTTGTAATTAAAAAAAACAATTTAGACCATTATGGGACACAATTAACCCTTTGATGCACAGCAATTATTAAAGTAAATCCATTTATTTTATGATTGAATAGTCCAAGTATTCTTTGAATTTCTTTTTTTTTATTTCAACCGATCATTAGATCCATTTTTCCTTTCATACTTTATGAAGAAAAACAGTTTTTGTATTATTACATGGGTTTATTATTACACACATGGGTCAAAAATGACTCATTCGTCCAAATTTGATTTAAAATTAAATGAACTTATACTAAAATAATAATAGTAATTTGTTTCAAATAGTTACTTTAGCAGTACGAGGGGCCAAACACTCATATATTTAATATATTTAACATGTTTATGTATCATTTTGTCACACATACAGTTGATCAGGAAGGTTTTTATTTTAGTTTTTTTTTACAGCGCTTCACTTTTTCCACATGTTGTGTTTCAGCCTTGTTCCGAAATTGATTAAATTAATTTTTCCTTACATAATGACATGTTTGACCTATGTTGTGCATTAGAAGAGTAGTGATACAAAAAAGGTTTTTACTCAAAAAGTAAGAAATGAAAACATAAAATGAGGACGTATGATGATCAAAAACAAGCTGATTAAGGAAAAACCTGGAATACTGAATGATGAAATTAATTTATTGCAAAGATATATAAGATAAAAACTAATTTTAGAAGCATTTTGTGCATCAAAGGGTTAAAACCCAAGCGACTGAAACAGTTCCAGGTGGGTTATTAGCTGAAGAGAGTTGTTTCTTTCAAATATGGAAACGTGATTTCAGTTTGACTGTAATTATTGATAAACTGATTAATCCCAGTACACACAGCAACTCAACTATTTGGGTAAATATTGATATGTAACAACCGATGCTAACATGAACTCTGTTTTATTATTTATTTCCTTTATGGGTCACATGACGGGGACAGGATGGAGGTTCAAAGTTCAAATGGTTCCCAGTAAACAAGAACTCATTCAGGTTTGGAACCTGACACATTAATTGTCCATAAGCTAATTACAAATGTCTGCTGATAGTTAGCAAGAAATATCGGTACACAAATCAGACTAAAGATATTAGTGAAGTGACAACGAAGCTTCATGAACCACTAGATGGCGCTCTTGCCTTTAATAAAAGGCTCCAGTAATGGTCAGGGTTCGTATGGATGCTTGAAATCCTTGAAAAGGCTTAAATTTAAATGTATTTTCAAGGTTTAAAAAGTGCTTCAAGGATTTTGGATAAAGTGCTTGAAAATGCTTGAAATTCTTCCTGTATTTCTCTTCAATCTGACTACAGATAATCACATGTTCAATGAAAAAAAGAATAAATTGAACATTGAGATTAGCAAACCGTACTTTTGGTTGTTAAAAGCGAAAAAACTGTTGGTGTGGTTGAGTGAAATTAGCCCTTTTAGCATGTAAGAACTCATCTAAAACATAAAACTTACAACCGTTGAAAGGTCCTGGAAAAGCTTGAAAATGGACCTGGAAAGTCCTTGAAAAGTGCTTGAATTTGACCACTGAAAAAGTGTCTGAACATTGAATGGTGATTGAGTGTGTTTTCAGCCCTTTGTTAAACAAAGGGCTGAAAACTGAAAGCTGAAAAAATTTTCGACACCACTAGATGGTGCCCTTTGTTAAACAAAGGGCACCATCTAGTGGTGTCGAAAAATAAACCAAATGCTTCAAGAAGCTTCGTTGCCACTTCATTAGGCTTCACAGGTCCAAAATCCAAAATGGACCCATAACTACACTAACCTAACTTGCATAAATTCATTTTCGGAAAGATAACCCATTGGGATGGACGCAATGATAATCAGTAGTGAAGTGACAACGAAGCTTCATGAACCATTGTCTTTATTTTCTGACACTAGATGGAGCTCTTGGCTTAAAGAAAAGTCTCCAGCAACGGTAACTGAGTGTGATTTCAGCCTTTTGTTGAACAGAGCGCCATCTAGTGGGGTCAAAAAATAAAGCAAATGGTTCATGAAGCTTCGTTGTTCCTTCACTAGAAGATATGTTTGAGGTCTTTACAAATCAGGTCTCCGTGACATAGTTTGTCCACCAGAGAGCACTGACGAGATCATTTATTTCACAAAGAAATGTAACACCCTCTGCTAGTGAAGTGGCAACGAAGCTTCATGGACCATTTTCATTATTTTTTGACCCCACTAGATGGAGCTCTTGGCTTAAAAAAAGGCTCTAGTAATGGTAACTGAAAAAAGGTTCAAGAAGCTTCGTTGTCACTTCACTACTGATTATAATTGCGTTCAATTCATGCAAGTTAGGTTGGTGTAATTATGGGTCCATTTTGGATTTGGTCCAGAATGTTGGACCTGTGAAGACTAGTGAAGTGGCAACGAAGCTTCTTGAACCATTTTCTTTATTTTTTGACCCCACTAGATGGCGCTCTTTGTCCAACAAAGGGCTAAAAACACTCAGTTACCATTACTAGAGCCTTTTATTAAGGCAAGAGCTCCATCTAGTGGGGTCAAAAAATAAACCAAATGGTTCAAGAAGCTTCGTTGCCACTTCACTCGTCTTCACAGGTCCAAAATCCAAAATGGACCCATAACTACACTAACCTAACTTGCATAAATTCATTTTTGGAAAGATAACCCATTGGGATGGACGCAATGATAATCAGTAGTGAAGTGACAATGAAGCTTCATGAACCATTTTCTGACCCCACTAGATGGAGTTCTTGGCTTATAAAAAAGGCTCTAGTAATGGTAACTGAAAAAGGTTCAAGAAGCTTCGTTGTCACTTCACTACTGATTATAATTGCATTCAATTCATGCAAGTTAGGTTGGTGTAATTATGGGTCCATTTTGGATTTGGTCCAGAATGTTGGACCTGTGAAGACTAGTGAAGTGGCAACGAAGCTTCATGAACCGTTTTCTTTATTTTCTGAGCCCACTAGATGGAGCTCTTGCCTTAATAAAAGGCTCTAGTAATGGTAACTGAGTGTTTTTAGCCCTTTGTTGGACAAAGAGCGCCATCTAGTGGGGTCAAAAAATAAAGGAAATGGTTCATGAAGCTTCGTTGTCACTTCACTACTGATTATCATTACAATATAATACAATAAATCTTTATTATCCACCATGGTGGAAATTTGCCTTGGGCTCACCGTAAAGATGCAGAATTTCATTAAAAACATACAGCAGGTGATGCAGTTAAAACAGAATAAGAAAAGAAAAAAAAAACAATTAAGAGCAGTTAAAAAGTTAGTGCACCACTTATACGTCCATCCCAATGGGTTATCTTTCTGGAAATTAAATTATCCAAGTTAGGTTAGTGTAATTATGGGTCCATTTTGGATTTTGGACCTTTGAAGACTAGTGAAGTGGCAACGAAGCCTCATGAACTACTTGGTGTATTTTCTGAGCCCACTAGATGGCGCTCTTTGTTTAACAAAGGGCTGAAAACACACTCAGTTACTGTTGCTGGAGCCTTTTATTAAGGCAAGAGCTCCATCTAGTGGGCTCAGAAAATAAAGGAACTGGTTCATGAAGCTTCGTTGTCACTTCACTACTGATTATCATTACAATACAGTAAATCTTTATTATCCACCATGGTGGAAATTTGCCTTGGGCTCACCGTAAAGATGCAGAATTTCATTAAAAACATACAGCAGGTGATGCAGTTAAAACACAGAATAAGAAAAGAAAAAGACGATTAAAATCAGTTAAAAAGTTAGTGCATCACTTATACGTCCATCCCAATGGGTTATCTTTCTGAAAATTAAATTATTCAAGTTAGGTTAGTGTAATTATGGGTCCATTTTGGATTTTGGACCTATGAAGTGGCAACGAAGCTTCATGAACTACTTGGTTTATTTTCTGAGCCCACCAGATGGTTCCCTTTGTTTAACAAAGGGCTGAAAACACACTCAGTTACTGTTGCTGGAGCCTTTTATTAAGGCAAGAGCTCCATCTAGTGGGCTCAGAAAATAAAGCAACTGGTTCATGAAGCTTCGTTGTCCCTTCACTAGTGAAGACCTCTACATGTAGTCTCAGCACGCCTTGATGCAAGTGACAATGTCCAACATATGCAAAAAGAGACTCAAACAGGTGTTTCATACCTGAAAAAGAGAAAAAACGGAGTTCTTCCAGCTGTTCTAGGGCTGGGCGATATGGACCAAAAGTCACATCCCCATATATATTTAGCCTGAATATCGACACACGATATATATCCTGATATTTTTATCTCAAAGTGAGAGCAAATGTTCAGTCAAAGTAAAAGCCAAATATGATATAATACAAGTCGTTTTATTGAAAGCGTTTATTTAAGTGGACATAAATACTGTATAACAGGAGAACCTTTTTGTTAATTTTTTTTTTTTCAATCAAAGCTCCATAAAGTGCACATTTAAATAAGAAGATATCTTAAATAAAAGCCGCAGCTTGTCTGGAGCAAGCAAATTTATATCGATATATGTGATATGGTTTAATTCCATATCACATTTATAAATAAACTGTTATATCGCCCAGCCCTAATCTGTTCTAAAAGAAGACGACTTTGACTCTGTGTCGGCATATTTTCAGAGTTAGTTTTGGGTTTAATGCTGTGTTCATTTTTTCTGAGATTTGACTAATTTAACAACGACTGTACGGCACAAAACAGATGTGGGGTTTTTATTTTTGGACCCTTCCCTGGGTCCTGGTCTGGGTCCCGGTCTGAACTGGGTCCTGGTCTGGGTCCTGGTCTGGGTCCCGGTCTGGTCTGGGTCCTGGTCTGGTATGTCCTGGTCTGTCCCGGTCTAAACTGGGTCCTGGTCTGTCCTGGTCTGTCCTGGTCTGGTCTGTCCAGGTCTGGGTCCTGGTCTGGGTCCCGGTCTGGGTCCCATGAAAGAGAAAACACCACTTCAAACTGTAAATTCTTCCTTGCAGGAATAAAGACCTGATGATTCTTTCCTCTTAGGTTTTTGTTTGTTTTGTTTAAACTACATGAATCAGTTTCTCATAAAACAATAAATTTGTTATTATTATTATTATTAATGTCACATTTTTAAAGACTTTCCGTTTGCCAAATCAGTGACGAGGTGATTATGAGGAGCCTTTCCACTGGAGTGTAAGAGCCGTTTTTAGACGACAGATGTAAATAAATAGCACATTAGGTTGTGTAGGTTTTCTTTTCTATCTCCAATAACCAGATGATTGTGTTGGTTCGACTCTACAGAGTCTAACATGGTTGTCCTGATACTGTAGAGTGTTCACTTCCAGTGTAAATGGTTTATTAATACCTTGTTTATAGAAGCTGGCTTGTTGCATTAAAATAACAATGACTTGGATCCCGTGAGAGGAAGGACGGAGGGCGTTCCTTTGGTTTTGGGGGATATTTATGATTTTGTGTACATGTGGAAGTATCAAGACTTTTGTGCTGTTTAATAAATCCTCTCCTGATTACTCACATGAATCCATCACTGGCCCAGTGTCTCTATAGCTCCTCCATTCACCAACACACTGGAGCTGTTAGGGCTGTTCCCACCACCGGACAATACCCGGAATGACTCGCCGAAACGCCCGAATCTGAATACGAGCCGTCCGGAGACGGCTTGTCTTGGGACTTTTTTCTCCCCTGTAAACAGCCTGGTTGCTGACTGGATAGAACTCTTAAGCAGGATGTGACGTAGTACTCTACGCGACAACAACACGCGCCATTTGTAAAAGCCGGCGAAGCAGTGTTGCCAACTTAGCAACTTTGTTGCTATATTTAGCAACAACTCCTTCTTACTCTTCTTAACGAGCCGCTAACGAGCTGGAGGCCGGCTTGTTAAGAAGAACCACCGTTAGCAGCAGTTAGCTACAGTTGGCTCTGTAGCAGTACAGTGTGTATGTGTTAACAGGCTAACAGTTAGCTCTGTAGCAGTACAGTGTGTATGTGTTAACAGGCTAACAGTTAGCTCTGTAGCAGTACAGTGTGTATGTGCTAACAGGCTAACAGTTAGCTTTGTAGCAGTAAAGTGTGTTTGTGCTAGCAGGCTAACAGTTAGCTCTGTAGCAGTACAGTGTGTATGTGCTAACAGGCTAACAGTTAGCTCTGTAGCAGTACAGTGTGTATGTGCTAACAGGCTAACAGTTAGCTCTGTAGCAGTACAGTGTGTATGTGCTAACAGGCTAACAGTTAGCTCTGTAGCAGTACAGTGTGTATGTGCTAACAGGCTAACAGTTAGCTCTGTAGCAGTACAGTGTGTATGTGCTAACAGGCTAGCAGTTAGCTCTGTAGCAGTACAGTGTGTATGTGCTAACAGGCTAACAGTTAGCTCTGTAGCAGTACAGTGTGTATGTGCTAACAGGCTAACAGTTAGCTCTGTAGCAGTACAGTGTGTATGTGCTAACAGGCTAACAGTTAGCTCTGTAGCAGTACAGTGTGTATGTGCTAACAGGCTAACAGTTAGCTCTGTAGCAGTACAGTGTGTTTGTGCTAACAGGATAACAGTTAGCTCTGTAGCAGTACAGTGTGTTTGTGCTAACAGGCTAACATATAGCTCTGTAGCAGTACAGTGTGCATGTGCTGACAGGCTAACAGTTAGCTCTGTAGCAGTACAGTGTGTATGTGCTAACAGGCTAACAGTTAGCTCTGTAGCAGTACAGTGTGTATGTGCTGCTGCTGCAGGAGGTGTTCACTTAGTGATCTCTGTTTGTTTACAACAAGCACCAGACACTCTGTGCACAGTTAGTGATGCTGTTAATTCACCATCACTATGTTTATGATCAGCAGAGACTCTGTGCATAATTAGCCATGCTGCTTTGTTTATGAACAGCTGCTGACGTTGTGCACAGTTAGTGACGGTTAAAATTGTAAAGATGAAAACAAAGTTATGATGCATGGTATGCTTTAGACATTATATATAAACCTAAACACAAACTACCAACATCTCATGCTGCCATGCTGATTCCACAGTGGTTCATTTTTCCCTCGAGGCAACGGAGCAACTTTCCATAATGGTTCGTTGCTGCCTCAGGGCAACAGTTTCCATTATTTAATTAGAAAATAAATTGCACGAAACTATCAAAAATGAAGGTTTACTCACCTGTCTGTAGGAATAGATTTTTAGGGCCAGGAAATGACTTTTTGAGTGATTTTTTTGTGGCACAAAATGTCAAAGTCTGCAAAATAGTGTTTCAATATGGCCGCCTGGAGGTCATGTGACTAGTTAAAGCGTTGCTATTGGTTCCCTATACTGCCCTACAGAGTCTAACTGCAGTAACTAGGCAAAAGGTAAAACTGAGAAAAACTGCTTTAAAGTTTTTTAACATGCTTTAACTGGCTAGCCAAATGGGTTATATGTAGGTAAGTGATATGACTCTTATTATCTATGTATTGATGATGTCATTTTTATGCTCAAAAATCATGATGATTTATTTGACCTTTGACCCCAAAAAATGTAGTTAGTGCACTCTGGTTTTGCTGTAAAAGGTTCTAATAGTGATGGTAAACAGAGAGCAGTAACTATAATGATGTTGTCTTCTTTCAGCTTTTATTTTGTTTTCAGTGAATAAACATTTTTAAATTGATTTTGTTATAAGTGTATTTAAAAGTGTTTAACAACTATATTCAAAGATTTGTGTATTTTAGACTTATAAAGACATTTTATATTTTAGTCTTAATATAATTGTATCTCACTTTTTTACTTGATCACTATCTAGATAATAATTTCCCTTTCAAATAAACGTATAATTTCTATTATTTTATGACGGACCGTGGTAAGTGCAATTACTGTTTGGTTTTGAGTCGGATTTTGTGGTTTTTACATAATTATTTATCTGAAATAAAGCAAAATTTAAATATAAAACTTTGTCACAAGATAAAACAGACATGAAGGAGTTCATTTTTAGTTATAACTCAATTTTGACCAAAAACGTAGTTACTGCAGTTAGGCTTTGTAGGGCAGTATACTCTTCCCTCTTAGTATCAAAGTATCACATCACTCAAAAACATGACTTGTAGAAATCTGACAGGACAAAAATGGGACAACAGATAGATAGATATACTTTATTTATCCCAAGCTGGGAAATTACAGTGACCCATAGAGGGTTAAAGGTCATAGAGGAGGTTGGTATATCCGTACAGTCTATGGCGATATCAGGCCTTGATAAATAAACACACAATACTTATTAGTGCTTGAAAATTGTATTTCTCAATCACTATAACAGGGCAGGTCTTGTCAGCTCATTAGCTCATTATCATAGAGCTCCTTGGTTTAGAAATGTGGACTTGTGGAGCCTTTATTTTCCATCAGTCGCTTTAATGCAGGGGTCTCACAAAATGACTCAAAAAAAAAGACACAAAATGACCAAAAAATACAGAATTACCACAAAAGACACAATTATTTAAAAACAAACAAACACAAAAAGACACAAAAGGACCCCAAAAAGACACAAATATTAAATAAAGACATAAAATTACCAAAAAAAGAAACAAAATGACTAAAAAAACAACACAAAATGACAAAAAAAAGACACAAAATGACTTAAAAAAATAAACAAAATGACCAAAAAAGAAACAAAATGACTATAAAAGACACAAAATGACTAAAAAAAGATACAAAATGACCAAAAAAGACACAAAATTACAAAAAAAAAGACACAAAATGACCAAAAAATACAGAATTACCAAAAAAGACACAATTATTTAAAAACAAACACAAAAAGACACAAAAGGACCCAAAAAAGACACAAATATTAAAAAAAGACATAAAATTACCAAAAAAAGACACAAAATGACCAAAAACAGTAATTAAAGGGACCTTCCACACACAACCTGGTAAAGTGCCATTCATATAAAACTCACATTAAACTTTCATATCAAGGTGGGGGCCACAAAATATCATCACGAGGGCCACAATTGGCCCGCGGGCCGCCAGTTTGAGACCCCTGGGAAAGAGGCACTTTATTAGCAACACTTTTCAACCACCCAGGAAGAAGGACACTCATTGAGGCACGTTATCAAATGTTCTTGCTCTAGAGCAGTAGTTCTCAACCTTTTTGAGTCGCGACCCCCACTAACTGAACACAATCTCACACACAGTTCAGATCACCCAAAAAAGAAACAAAATGACCAAAAAGAGTAAACAAATGACCAAAAAAGACACAAAATGACCAGAAAAAGACACAAAATGAACAAAAGACACAAAATGACCAGAAAAAGACACAAAATGACCAAAAAAAGACACAAAATGAACCAAAAAAGACACAAAATGACCAAAAAAAGACACAAAATGACCAAAAAGAGTAAACAAATGACCAAAAAAGACACAAAATGACCAGAAAAGACACAAAATGACCAAAAAAAGACACAAAATGAACCAAAAAAGACACAAAATGACCAAAAAAAGACACAAAATGACCAAAAAGAGTAAACAAATGACCAAAAAAGACACAAAATGACCAGAAAAGGCACAAAATGACCAAAAAAAGACACAAAATGACCAAAAAGAGTAAACAAATGACCAAAAAAGACACTAAATGACCAGAAAAGACACAAAATGACCAAAAAAAGACACAAAATGAACCAAAAAAGACACAAAATGACAAAAAAAGACACAAATTGACCAAAAAGGAAACAAATTGACCAAAAAGGAAACAAAATGACCAAAAAAGACACAAATTGACCAAAAAAGGACACAAAATGAACAAAAAAAGACACAAAATGACCAAAAAAGACACAAAATGACCAAAAAAGACACAAATTGACCACAAAATGACAAAAACAAGACACAAAATGACTAAAGAAAGACACCCCCCCAGTCCTCCACTGGTCCCCCCCCGGCCACCACCGACCGCTCTGAGCTTTGAAGGGACATTCCACTTTTTATATGTTTCCAGCTGTTTACTGGTCACATGATGTAAGAAGCCGTTAGAAGAAGAAGAGCTGCACCAAGTCTTCAGTGTTCTGGAGGATCTTCATCAGGTCTGAGAAGATAAAGCTCAACCAGTCAGTTCAAGGTGAGAATATATTTATATACAGTCTGCTAATAACTGGAGGAGTGGAGCTTCGTTCAGAAGGCAGGAGGGAGAAACTAGATATGCTTTAAAGTTGCTTTATGGGAGCTGAAGGATTTACTGTAGACTAAATGTCAAGATATCCACCCTCTGGTGATTGGATTTTGAAAAAAATCTATACTTATAAAGACACAAAATGACCAAAAAAGACACTAAATGACTTAAAAAAAGAAACAAAATGACCAAAAAACACACAAAATGACCAAAAAAGACACTAAATGACTTAAAAAAAGAAACAAAATGACCAAAAAAGACACAAAATGACCAAAAAAACACACAAAATGACCAAAAAAGACACTAAATGACTTAAAAAAAGAAACAAAATGACCAAAAAACACACAAAATGACCAAAAAAAAAACACACAAAATGACCAAAAAACACACAAAATGACCAAAAAAAAAAACACAAAATGACTAAAAAAAGATACAAAATGACCAAAAAATACACAAAATGACCAAAAAAGACACAAAATGACTAAAAA
Source organism: Centropristis striata (assembly GCF_030273125.1). Classification (NCBI taxonomy): domain Eukaryota; kingdom Metazoa; phylum Chordata; class Actinopteri; order Perciformes; family Serranidae; genus Centropristis; species Centropristis striata. The sequence goes on from NC_081529.1 coordinate 37,470,269, forward strand.
AAGACACAAAATTCCAAAAAAAAAACCCACAAAATGACCAAAAAAGACACTAAATGACTAAAAAAAAACACAAAATGACTGTTTATGAGTGTTTACATGTTAATTTATTAATTTTACAGGTTAACAGATGATCTGAAGGGGAAGTTAAACTCAGGAGGTAATAAAGTATCTGGACATGTTCCTCAACCTGAAATATAGGAGAAATGAATAGCAGCCTACCCATAGAGACCTATGAGCCGCCCATCTGTTGGTGTGATGCATATAGGAAGCTGTAATCCCATATAAGGACTGGTGGGCGGGGCCAGACTAATAGTGGGCGTGTTCCCAGTGTAATGCTGCGTTCAGGTGCTTCTAGTAAATAACACATTTAGTTCCCTTATTATGGGTGGTTCGGTGGGAATAATAACAAAAAGCAGCATATATATAAATATGTATCTATATATCTATCCATCTATATAAATACAGATATATATATATATATATATATATATATATATATATATATACATATATATATATTTGTTTTAACTAAATAACTTCTTTCTGCCCCAGTGGCAGAGTGAAGATAATAAATCACCTGCTGTATGATTAATACATTAACGACTAACTATACTTAGTTGAACTATAAACCGATATAGTAATAATATATATAACATTCAGGCATGGGTCTCTAACTGGCGGCCCGCGGGCCAATTGTGGCCCTCGTGCTGATATTTTGTGGCCCCCACCTTGATATGAAAGTTTAATGTGAGTTTTATATGAATGGCACTTTACCGTGTTGTGTGTGGAAGGTCCCTTTAATTACTGTTTTTGGTCATTTTGTGTTTTTTGGGTCTTTTAAATAATGTCTTTTTTGTCATTTTGTGTCTTTTTTAAAGTAATTTAGTGTTTTTTCAGTCATTTTGTGTCCTTTTTTTTGCAATTTTGTGTCTTTTTTGGCCTTTTTTGTCTTTCTTAAAGTAAATTTTGTGTCTTTTTTTAAGTGATTTAGTTTTTGTCTGTCATTTTGTGTCTTTTTTGGCCATTTTGTGTAATTTTTGTGTCTTTTTTGGCCTTTTTTTGTCTTTTTTAGTAATTTTGTGTCTTTTTTGGTAATTTTGTGTCTTTTAATAATTATGTGTCTTTTTTTTGGTAATTCTGTGTATTTTCTTTTTGTCATTTTGTGTATTTTTTTCCATTTTGTGTCTTTTTAAAGTAATTTAGTTTTTTCTGTCATTTTTTTCCTTTTTTAGTAGTTTTGTGTCTTTTTCTGTCATTTTGTTTCTTTTTTTAGTAGTTTTGTGTCTTTTTTTGTCATTTTGTGTCTTTTTAAAGTAATTTAGTGTTTTCTGTCATTTTGTGTCTTTTTGCCCTTTTTGTCTTTTTTAGTAATTTTGTGTCTTTTTTTAATAATTGTGTGTCTTTTTTTGGTAATTCTGTTTTTTTTTTTTAAATCATTTTGTGTCTTTTTTTGTCATTTGTGTCTTTTTAAAGTAATTTAATGTATTTTCTGTCATTTTGTGTCTTTATTAAGTAATGTATTGTTTTTTCTGTCATTGTGTGTCTTTTTAGTAATTTTGGGACTTTTTTTTGGTCATTTTGTGTCTTTTTTGAGTAATTTTGTGTCTTTTTTAAGTAATTTAATGTATTTTCTGTCATTTTGTGTCTTTTTTGAGTAATTTTGTGTCTTTTTTAAGTAATTTAATGTATTTTCTGTCATTTGGTGTCTTTATTAGGTACTTTGGTGTTTTTTCTATCATTTTGTGTCTTTTTGTTTTAGTAATTTTGTGTCTTTATTAAGTAACTTTTTTAAGTACCCTAACATGACGTCATCCCTTCAGTTCTAACAGCATCTCGTCTCTTCACGTCTCATTTTTACATGATTTCCCCGCGTCCAGTGAAGGGTTGTGTTATCTCCGAGGGCCCGTGAAGGCAGCAGCAGCCCGTCCTCTAATCCAGCAGCAGAGAGCTCCTGTTCTCCCCAACAGCATTAGCAACATTGTCACATTATTCAGAGCTTATAACGCGTTATAAGGCGTCTACCGACGGCTTGTTCATCATGTTGAACCAGCAGAGGTCCGTGTCCGAGCTGCCCAAGATGTCTGCGGCCAGCCAGGTGGAGAGAGCCGTGCTGGTGAGACACACACACACACACACACACACACAGCCTGTCTGTCTGTCTGTCCTCCTGTCTGTCTGCCTGCCTGTCTGTCTGTAGCTACTGACCGAGCCGTCGGTTGTTCCAGCATTAGCTCACCTGTGTCTCTGTTATTGATCACGAGGAGGTTAACCAGGTCCATTAGCTGCATGTAGCTGCTGCTAGCCTCCAGGATCCTGCAGCTTCTCTCATAGGTCTCTATGGGTGCTGCAGCCACACTGTGGTGATGGTGTTTCTGGGCCTGTTGGTGTGTTTACAGTCTGTAGTCAGCGTGTATCAGGGTTCTCCTGCACCCTGCAGAACCTGCAGAACCTGCAGAATGATTGATTCATTTTACAGTTATGGAAAACATTTAGAAAAAGAGAAATTATAATTTTAAAATTATTAAATGATCCTGGAGAAGAGTTATTCTCCTGAAGCCAGTCTAAGTTCTGTCTGTGCAGATTATAAGGACATACTTTATTAAACTAAATATATTTCACTGTTATATGAATGAACATTATAGCCATAATGAGGCACAATTCATTGTTTTGTGCTAAAATAATATTTTTAAACATATTTTTGATTCATAAAAAGACACAAAATTACTTAAAAAAGACACAAAATTACTTAAAAAGACACAAAATTATTTAAAAAAGACACAAAATTATTTTAAAAAGACACAAAATTACTTAAAAAGACACAAAATTATTTAAAAAAGACACAAAATTACTTAAAAAAGACACAAAATTACTTGAGAAAATTACTTGCGTGTATCAGGGTTCTCCTGCACCCTGGAGAACCTGCAGAACCTGCAGAACGATTGATTCATTTTCCAGTTATGGAAAATAAGAAAAAAAAGAGAAAACAGGTCAAACGTCCTGGAAATTATGAAATGATCCTGGAGAATCAGAATCAGAATCACTTTTTATTGTCACTGTACCAGGGTACAATGAAATTAATAAACACCACCAAGTCAGTGCGAGAGACAATGTCTCAGAAATAATAATAACAATAATAATAATAATATACAAACAGACATAAGGTGCACACTTTGAATTTCAGCAGTGAAAAATAAATATGGTCCATATACATGTGAGATATTGAAGAGTTATCTCCAGAAGCCAGTCTGAGTTCTGTCTGTGGAGATTATAAGGACATACTTTATTAAACTAAATATATTTCACTTTTATATGAGTTAACAATATAACCATAATGAGGCACAATTCATTGTTTTGTGCTAAAATAATATTTTTAAACATATTTTTGATTCATAAAATTACTTAAAAAGACACAAAATTACTTAAAAAGACACAAAATTATTTAAAAAAGACACAAAATTACTTAAAAAAGACACAAAATTACTTAAAAAGACACAAAATTACTTAAAAAAGACACAAAATTACTTAAAAAGACACAAAATTACTTAAAAAAGACACAAAATTACTTAAAAAGACACAAAATTACTTAAAAAGACACAAAATTATTTTAAAAAGACACAAAATTACTTAAAAAAGACACAAAATTACTTAAAAAGACACAAAATTACTTAAAAAAGACACGAAATTACTTAAAAAGACACAAAATTACTTAAAAAAGACACAAAATTACTTAAAAAAGACACAAAATTACTTAAAAAAGACACGAAATTACTTAAAGAGGCACAAAATTATTTAAAAAAGACACAAAATTACTTAAAAAAGACACAAAATTACTTAAAAAGACACAAAATTACTTAAAAAAGACACAAAATTACTTAAAAAGACACAAAATTATTTAAAAAAGACACAAAATTGCTTAAAAAAGACACAAAATTACTTAAAAAGACACAAAATTATTTAAAAAGACACAAAATTATTTAAAAAGACACAAATTACCAAAAAAAAGTAATTAGACTGATTAGAAAGAGATGAATAGATAAAAGCTTTATATAAAAGAGTTATTCTCCTGAAGCCAGTCTAAGTTCTGTCTGTGCAGATTATAAGGACATACTTTATTAAACTAAATATATTTCACTTTTATGAATTAACATTATAGCCATAATGAGGCACAATTCATTGTTTTGTGCTAAAATAATATTTTTAAACATATTTTTGATTCACAAATTCATTACCAGATAAAAATGTCATGGTTTCCCCCACACTTATATACAATAAATATTTAATAAACTTTATATAAATAAATATACATTTGTTTAAAAATGTATAATTTAACAGAATATAATCAAACATAATGGTTTTTAACAATGTGTAAAGAACAAAATCTGAATGAAAATTGATGATTTAAAAAAATGGTTAAATGTTACGATAATGATAGAATCGTTTGAATTAAAATATGTGTTTATTATAATAAACTACATGTTGGTGATAGCAGCTAGCCTTGAGCATATTTAAGAGCTGGACAAAGAAAATAACCTTGTTTTTGTTTTTTTTTTATTTAAAAATGTGTTGCGGTGATGAATTTTGTTGCTCTCAGTGTCTCTAAAAATGTCAGAAAATACATTAAAATGTTTAAAATAGATGATAAATTCTTATTAAACAGTGACTTTAGGTTGTTTATGTTATAAAGGGTCAAATAAAATCTGTTTTAATGTTCTTTGAGCTGTAATGTTGATGAGAATCATCCTTTAGTCCGTTAGTCATCACATCTCCAACCTGTGATAAAGGTAATACAGATCAAGCATTTTGTTCCATTCATGCTTCATAAAGCTTGAGAAGTGTTTTTATGTCGTGTTTCTCTGTCCTTTGTACTTCACACGTCTCTTTATTTTACAGGTTTTTACTCATTGACAGTTTATTTGCTGCTTGAAGTTTAAACTTCTCTCCAGTTATGTGACAAGAAAACTAGTGAAATAAAAAGCGTGACAAATTTACAAGAAAAAGTGACAAATTTACTATAAAAAAGTGACAAATTTACTATAAAAAAGTGACAAATTTACTAAAAAAGTGACAAATTTACAAGAAAAAGTGACACATTTTTTTAAAAAGTGACAAATTTACAAGAAAAAGTGACACATTTTTTAAAAAAGTGACACATTTTTTAAAAAAGTGACAAATTTACAATAAAAAAGTGACATTTACTAGAAAAATAGTAATTAATTTTGCTCACAGTGTCTCTAAAAATGTCAGAAAACACCTTAAAATGTTTTAAATAGATTATAAATTCATATGAAACAGTGACTTTAGATTGTTTATGTTATAAAGGGTCAAATAAAATATGTATTTAATGTCTTGGATTTCTGCTATGAGCTGCACCATGTTCGTAATCACTTCTCCAACCTGTCATACAGGTCATATGGATCAAGCATTTTGTTCCATTCATGCTTCATAAAGCTTGAGAAGTGTTTTTATGTCGTGTTTCTCTGTTCTTTGTTCTTCACGTCTCTTTATTTTACAGGTTTTTACTCATTGACAGTTTATTTGCTGCTTGAAGTTTAAACTTCTCTCCAGTTATGTGACAAGAAAACTAGTGAAATAAAAAGCATTTCCACACTCTTGAGGTAATCTCTGGAAACGAGGAAGTTTCAGTAACATTTCATCATAAATATTATAAAAAATAATTCATTTGGGTCTGAATGTTAACGGGATAAATCACAAAACACTTATAGGAATAAAGCTTTTATCTATTAATCTCTTTCTAATCTCTCTAATTACTTTTTTTGGTAATTTGTGTCTTTTTAAAATAATTTTGTGTCTTTTTAAGTAATATTGTGTCTTTTTTTAATAGGTTTGTGTCTATTTGGGTAATTTTGTGTCTTTATAAAATAATTTTCTCCTCTTTGGTCATTTTGTTTTTTCTTAAAGTAATTTGTTTTTTTTGTTTTTGCTTTCTAAGTTCATTTTAACTAAAATCAGAGCGTTTTTAATGTTTGAGGATCTACTTTGATTCTGGTTTCTGGTTTATAGTTTTTGCTTTAAATGTGCGTTCTGCTTGCTCTGGTGTTTCTGTTTCTGTATTTGATTCTATTTATTTTATATATATATATATATAATATATTATTGTATTTAGTGTTTTCTCCTGCCAGCCTCAGTCACTGGAGCTGTTAAACGTTTTGTTTCTAGTTTCTGTGTTCTAGTTCTTTATAACTCTTATAACATTGTCAAAGTTAAAGTTGTATCAGTTAAACTTCTCTCCAGTTATGTGACTGGCTTTACTTTGGTGTGAATGAGCAAGAAAACTTGTGAAATAAAAAGCATTTCGACACATAAAATAAGGAAGTTGCAGTAACATTAGAATAGACATAAGAAAGACACAAAATTACTTAAAAAGACACAAACATTTTTAAAAAGGCACAAAATTACTTAAAAAAGACAAAATTACTGAAAAAGACACAAAATTATTTTAAAAAGACTCAAATTACCAAAAAAAGTAATTAGAGATTAGAAAGAGATGAATAGATAAAAGCTTTATTCCTATCAGTGTTTTGTGATTTATCCCGTTAACATTCAGACCCAAATGAATTATTTTTTATAATATTTATGATGAAATGTTACTGAAACTTCCTCGTTTCCAGAGATTACCTCAAGAGTGTGGAAATGCTTTTTATTTCACTAGTTTTCTTGTCACATAACTGGAGAGAAGTTTAAACTTCAAGCAGCAAATAAACTGTCAATGAGTAAAAACCTGTAAAATAAAGAGACGTGAAGAACAAAGAACAGAGAAACACGACATAAAAACACTTCTCAAGCTTTATGAAGCATGAATGGAACAAAATGCTTGATCTGTATAGAAGTGATTACGAACATGGTGCAGCTCATAGCAGAAATCAAAAACATTAAATACATATTTTATTTGACCCTTTATAACATAAACAATCTAAAGTCACTGTTTCATATGAATTTATAATCTATTTAAAACATTTTAAGGTGTTTTCTGACATTTTTAGAGACACTGTGAGCAAAATTAATTACTATTTTTCTTGTAAATTTGTCACTTTTTCCTTGTTAATTTGTCACTTTTTCATGTAAATTTGTCACTTTTTATTGTAAATTTGAGAAAATTTTCCCGTAAATTTGTCACTTTTTCCTGTAAATTTGTCACATTTTCTTGTAAATTTGTCACTTTTTCTTGTAAATTTGTCACTTTTTTATTGTAAATTTGAAAAAAATTCCCGTAAATTTGTCACTTTTTCTTGTAAATTTGTCACTTTTTCTTGTCAATTTGTCTCTTTTTTCTTGTAAATTTGTCACTTTTTTTTGTAAATTTGTGAAAATTTTCCCGTAAACTTGTCACTTTTTTATTGTAAATTTGGAAAATTTTCCCGTAAATTTGTCACTTTTTTATTGTAAATTTGTCACTTTTTCTTGTAAATTTGTCACTTTTTCTTGTCAATTTGTCTCTTTTTTCTTGTAAATTTGTCACTTTTTTTTGTAAATTTGTGAAAATTTTCCCGTAAACTTGTCACTTTTTTATTGTAAATTTGGAAAATTTTCCCGTAAATTTGTCACTTTTTTATTGTAAATTTGTCACTTTTTCTTGTAAATTTGTCACTTTTTTCTTGTAAATTTGTCACTTTTTCTTGTAAATTTGTCACTTTTTCTTGTAAATTTGTCACTTTTTTCTCATAAATTTGTCACTTTTCACGTAAATTTGTCACTTTTTTTTTTGTAAATTTGAGAAAATTTTCCCGTAAATTTTCACAATTTTCTTGTAAATTTGTCACATTTTTCACACATTTTTTTGGCTTCATGACAACACTCTAATATAAAGTTAATTATGAGGGTTAAATATAACAAGACATTTATACAGTATAGTCATAGTGAGCAGATATAAAAACACATTCCCGTCCCTTTAGCAGTATTATTAATGTTTATTTGGCTGTTTTCAGGAGGAGGAGTTCAACTGGCTGCTGAAAGAAGAAGTCCACGCCGTCCTGAAGCAGCTGCAGGACGTCCTCAAGGTTCAGACCTCCGTTTATATTCTCTATTTACTGCAGAATGATTATTATTAATATTTAATAACCATTCAACTCATTTAACACACGAAGACACGTTCACTAGGAAAGTTTACAACGACTCAGCGAGGTTAGCATAGTTCAGGATGTTTCATCAGTTTTAGTTTTGATTTTGTTGTGATTTTTTGTTTTCAGATTCAGTTAGTTTTAGTTAGTTTTTACAGTGAGTTTGATAGTTTTAATTAGTTTTTATTAGTTTTAGTTTAGTTTTTATTAGTTTTAGTTTAGTTTTTATTAGTTGTAGTTTAGTTTTTATTAGTTTTAGTTTAGTTTTTATTAGTTTTAGTTTAGTTTTTATTAGTTTTAGTTTAGTTTTTATTAGTTGTAGTTGTTTTGTAATGGGGTATTTGTTGGGTCCCGATTCAATAAGGTCACAATAAATGTAACTTTTTCTTGTAAATTTGTCATTTTTTTAATTGTAAATTTGAGAATTTTTTCCCGTAAATTCATCACTTTTTTTCTCCTAAATTTGTCAAATTTTTATTGTAAATTTGAGAAATTTCCCCCTTAAATTTGTCAATTTTTTTCTTATAAATTTGTCATTTTTTTCTCATAAATTTGTCACTTTTTTCTCGTAAATTTGTCAATTTTTCTTGTAAATTTGTCACTTTTTTCCTCGTAAATTTGACGAATTTTTCCCCGTAAATTTGACGAATTTTTGCCGTAAACTTGAGATTTTTTTTTCTCCTAAATTTGAGATTTTTTTCTCTGTATAGCCCCAATAAGTTTATTAAGTCATAAAACCAGATAGATGAAATAGATTTCATATCAACCAAAAAGGTTTACGGTTGAAAAAAGTTGACAAAGACCAAAACGAAGGACATTTTCACTATAATTTTAGTTAGTTTTAGTTAGTTTTATAACCACAAAATACAGTTTCAGTTAGTTATCGTTCTTTAAAAACTCTTGTTTTTATTTTTATTTCAGTTAACGAAAATGTTTTTTCAATTCTAGTTTTAGTTATTTTGTTAGTTTATTAACTATAATAACATGATATAATGTCAACTCTGCAGGAGCTTTGTCAAGTCTTACCATGAAAACTTTATTTTTCTTTCTCACTTTTTTCAGTATATATATGTGTATATATATATACCTGCAGAGAGAAATATTAACTTTTACATGTACAGTAAATATCATGGGGGCATTTTATTCTGAATCTCCAGTGAAAAGTCCTGTAAGATACCTGAGGTCCTCCAGAATGCAACTGAAGTGGAAACACACAGTTTAATTTTAATATTTTTTCAATTGGGGTCGCGAGATGATTTCTGGGGGTCGCCAAATCATTTTGGAAGTCAGCTCTGTCTCCACTGTGTTAAAGTGTTCATGTGTTAATGTGTTTTAGTCTTTTTGGTCACTTAATGTCTTTTTTTTGTTGGTCATGTTGTGTCTTTTTTTGTCATTTTGTGTCTTTTTTGATCATTTTGTGGTCAATTTGTGTCTTTTTTGGTCATTTTGTTTCCTTTTTTTGTCATTTTGTGTCTTTTTTGTCATTTTGTGTCTTTTTTGGTCATTGTGTTTCCTTTTTTTGTCATTTTGTGTCTTTTTTGGTCATTTTGTGTCTTTTTTGGTCATTTTGTTTCCTTTTTTTTGTCATTTTGTGTCTTTTTTGGTCATTTTGTTTCCTTTTTTTGTCATTTTGTGTCTTTTTTGGTCATTTTGTTTCCTTTTTTTGTCATTTTGTGTCTTTTTTGGTCATTTTGTTTCCTTTTTTTGTCATTTTGTCTTTTTTTTGTCATTTTGTGTCTTTTTTTTTTGTCATTTTGTGTCTTTTTTGGTCATTTTGTGCCTTTTTTTGTCATTTTGTGTCTTTTTGTGGTCAATTTGTGTCTTTTTTGGTCATTTTGTTTCCTTTTTTGGTCATTTTGTGTCTTTTTTTGGTCATTTTGTGTCTTTTTTTGGTCATTTTGTGTCTTTTTTGGTCATTTTGTGTCTTTTTTGTTCATTTTGTGTCTTTTTTTGGTCATTTTGTGTCTTTTTTGGTAATTTTGTGTCTTTTTTGTTCATTTTGTGTCTTTTTTTGGTCATTTTGTTTCTTTTTTGGGTGATCTGAACTGTGCATGTGAGATTGTGTTCAGTGAGCGGGGGTCGTGGACAACATGCATGTTAAATTGGGGGTCGTGACTCAAAAAGGTTGAGAACTACTGGTTTACATGAAGTTACCATAAACATGATAATGTAACTAACATTAATATGTAGTTCCTGTGTTATCAGGAGGCCTCCAGGCGTTTCTGCATGCCGACTCCAGGTCTGGAGAGTCAGATGAAACAGGAGAACTTCATCCTCGGCAGCTCAACGTAAAACTTTATTATTACCGTTTACTGTCATTCATTAAGGAGTTACTGTGGATAGAATGGATGGAAGACAATGGTTCACTGGTCTGTCAGTCAGTTGGTCCTGTTTCATCACTCTGGTCCTCATTTATCAAAGCAGCGGAGGACAAAAGAGTCTGTACCATCATTTCTACAAGCTGTTTATCAGTCTGGAGGATCAGATCTCAGTCTGGTTTCAGTCAGCGTGAAGTCCACACGCCTGAGTCTGACAACTGATCTGAGATCAGGGGTCTCAAACTCAAATTACCTGGGGGCCGCTGGAGGCAGTATCAAAATGACCAGAAAAAGACACTAAATTAATAAAAAAAGACAAAAAATTATGGAAAAAAAAGACACAAAATTACCAAAAAGACACAAAATTATTTTAAAAAGACACAAAATTATTATTTTTTAAAACACACAAAAGACAAAAAATTATTTAAAAAAAGACAAAAAGTTACCAAAAAAAGAAACAAAATTACCAAAAAAAGACAGAAAATTATTAAAGAAGACAAAATTACTAAAAAAAAGACAGAAAATTACCAAAAAAGACACAAAATTATTTAAAAAAGACACAAAATTACCAAAAATTACTAAAAAGACACAAAATTATTTTAAAAAGACACAAAATTATTATTTTTTAAAACACACGAAAGACAAAAAATTATTTAAAAAAAGACATAAAGTTACCAAAAAAGAAACAAAATGACCAAAAAAAGACAGAAAATTATTAAAGAAGACAAAATTACTAAAAAAAGACACAAAATTACCAAAAAAGACACAAAATTATTTAAAAAAGACACAAAATTACCAAAAAATACATAAAATTACTAAAAAACTACACAAAATTACCAAAAATACACAAAATTACCAAAAAGACACAAAATTATTTTAAAAAGACACAAAATTATTATTTTTTAAAACACACGAAAGACAAAAAATTATTTAAAAAAGACAAAAAGTTACCAAAAAAGAAACAAAATGACCAAAAAAAGACAGAAAATTATTAAAGAAGACAAAATTACTAAAAAAAGACACAAAATTACCAAAAAATACATAAAATTACTAAAAAACTACACAAAATTACCAAAAAGATACAAAATTATTTTAAAAAGACACAAAATTATTATTTTTTAAAACACATGAAAGACAAAAAATTATTTAAAAAAGAAAAAAAGAACCAAAAAAGAAACAAAATGACCAAAAAAAGACAGAAAATTACTAAAAAAGACACAATTTTTTTTTTTTTTAAAAGACACAAAATGACCAAAAACAGTAATTAAAGGGACCTTCCACACACAACACAGTAAAGTGCCATTCATATAAAACTCACATTAAACTTTCATATCAAGGTGGGGGCCACAAAATATCGTCACGAGGGCCACAATTGGCCCGCGGGCCGCCAGTTTGAGACCCCTGTATTTTATATATATATATATATATATATATATATATATATATATATATATATATATATATATATATATATATATATATATATATATATAAAATACAGGGGTCTCAAACTGGCGGCCCGCGGGCCAATTGTG
>NC_081529.1:37482296-37504796 GCF_030273125.1 Centropristis striata
GCGGAGGACAAAAAAGTCTCTACGATCAGTACAACTACATTAATTTGAGCGTGAAATCTTCAAAGTTCAGTGTAAAAATGCACTAAATGACTTCTTGTAATTAATGTTGGTCTGCTGTTCTTGCACTGAAAACAAATAAATCACAGTAAGTGTTTATTTTTTATTTGCTTCAAACCTTTTTGTAATGTAAATATTAAATCAAGACATTAAAAGTGCATTCAGACACTTTAAAATGAGCTTTTAGCTGAAGATATTTCATCACAGAATAAAAACTTAAACATTGGTTTAAATAAAGAAAAGACAGAACTTTAATCTTTCCAAAACCTGCAAAAAACAGATTCAACTTTTAATTAAAGTCGTGTCCTACAGCTCGCTGGCTGATGAAATTACACTTTTGATTTAAGTTTATTTCGAATATGAAAACAAATAATAATAAATAAAAAGTCAGACAAAACATTTAACATGACAGAATACATATTGGAAAAGGAGTGAGAAGAAGTAAAACAAACTTCACACCAACATGCTGTATAGATAGTTAACATCCTGTTTTTATAAGAGCTTTGTTACTGTTCAACATGCATTAGAGCTGAAATATGTTCAGTTATTGCACTGTAAACATGTTTAAAACGTCTGAGACTGTTGAAGATGATAAAACTCTGTGTCTTTTGTTTTTTAATGGTGACAAAGCAAAACATGTTCAGGCTTGATTATTTATCACTGAAACATCATTTATCATTAAAGCTAAATAGACCCAGCGACTGTGAAACCTCCCTCGCTGCGTATTTCTGTAAAATGTTTATTATTATTATTTCCTCCTGTTGTTATTGTGACGGTGGACCTTGATAATAAAGTGACTTTAGGGGGGAAAATCCTCTTTTTGGTCGTATTGAGTCCTTCGGTGTGGTAAACTCTGGAGACGAGCCTTCTGAATCAGGTATATATTATATATATATATATATATATATATATATATATATATATATATATATATATATATATTATATCAGGGGTCTCAAACTCAAATGACCCGGGGGCCGCTGGAGGCTGTATCAACATGACCAAAAAAAGACACAAAATTACTAAAAAAGACAAAAAATGACAGAAAAAAAAACTAAATTACATAAAAAAGACACAGAATGACAAAAAAAAGACACAAAATTACAAAAAAGGCCAAAAAAAAGACACAAAATTACAAAAAAGGCCAAAAAAAGGACACAAAATTCCAAAAAAAGACACAAAATTACAAAAAAGACACAATATTACTAAAGAAAAGGCCAAAAATTCCCAAAAAAGACACAAAATGACAAAAAAAAGGCCAAAAATTCCAAAAAAGACACAAAATTACAAAAAAAGGCCAAAAACTCATAAAAAGACACAAAATTACTAAAAAAAAGACTTAAAATGACTGAAAAAACACTAAGTTACTTAAAAAGACACAAAATGACAAAAAAGACACAAAATGACAAAAAAAGGCCAAAAACTCATAAAAAGACACAAAATTACTAAAAAAAAGACTTAAAATGACTGAAAAAACACTAAGTTACTTAAAAAGACACAGAATTACCAAAAAAAGACACAATTATTTAAAAAAGAGACAAAATGACCCAAAAAAGACACACACTTATTTTTTAAAAAGACACAAAATTATTAAAAAAAGACACAAAATGACCAAAAAGACCAAATGTATAAAAAAAAAGATAAATAAATGAGGACTAGTGTGTTGAAGGGCAGAAAGTGAAACTTGCTAACACTGACTAGATCAGTTTGTCTTCTCCTCCATGTTCTAGTTCTCCTCCACACACTGAAGTCTTCCTGTTGTTCCTCTGCTGGTGATGTAGTCATGGTGATGTGTTGTTGTTGTTGTTGTTGTTGTTGTTGTGGTGCAGGATGGACCAGGTGAAGGGAGTTCTGACTCTGCAGGGAGAAGCTCTGACTCAGGCTGTGAGTTATTATTATATTATTATATTATCACTGAGGAAACATTAACTAGACTCAGTGTGTGTGTGTGTGTGTGTGTGTGTGTGTGTGTGTGTGTGTGTGTGTTTTATCACCAGGACATCAACCTGAAGGTGGCAAAGAGCAGCCAAGTCATGCACTTCCAGTTCAGAGAGGACAAACTGTGGAAGCTGCAGCAGGTACAGATTCTACTGTTTATACTGTAAAAATTGCACAAAATTACTGAAAAAACACTAAATTACTTTAAAAAGACACAAAATGACAAAAAAGACACAGAATGACTTAAAAAAAACCCCACTAAATTACTAAGAAAAAGACACACAATTATTTAAAAAAATACAAAAAATTACCCAAAAAAGACACAAAATTGTTAAAAAAGACACAAAATTACTGAAAAAACACTAAATTACTTAAAAAGACACAAAATGACCAAAAAAAGATACAAAATTACTAAAAAAAATACAAAATAAAGGCACACAATTATTAAAAAAGACACAAAATGACACAAAAAAAGACACAAAATGGCAAAAAAAAAAGACAGAAAAAAAGACACAAACTTACTGAAAAAACACTAAATTATTTAAAAAAGACACAAAATGACCAAAAAAAGTAATTAAGGGGACCTTCCACACACAACACGGTAAAGTGCCATTCATATCAATCAATCAATCAAACTTTTTCTATATAGTGCTTTTCATACATATAAATGCAACTCAAAGTGCTTTGCAAAAATATAAAACTCACATTAAACTTTCATATCAAGGTGGGGGCCACAAAATATCATCACGAGGGCCACAATTGGCCCGCGCACCGCCAGTTTGCGACCCCTGGTGTAAAGTGTGTTTTATATATTAATTGTATCCTTGCCTAATCAATCTCTGTCTCTATTGATCAGATCCAGGATGCCAGGAACCATGTGACCCAGGCCCTCCAGCTGCTGAGCAGCAGAGACGACAGCTACCACTTTAAGACCGGAGCCGAGGTCAACAAGGTGAGTCTCCGTCTCCTAGCAACCACAGCATCCAGTCAGGGTCCCGGTCAGGGCCCCCGTCAGGGTCCCAGTCAGGGTCCCAGTCAGGGTCCCAGTCAGGGTCCCAGTCAGGGCCCCAGCCAGGGCCCCAGTCAGGGCCCCAGTCAGGGCCCCAGTCAGGGTCCCAGTCAGCGTCCCAGTCAGGGCCCCAGTCAGGGCCCCAGTCAGGGCCCCAGTCAGTCTCCCAGTCAGCGTCCCAGTCAGGGCCCCAGTCAGGGCCCCAGTCAGGGTCCCAGTCAGGGCCCCAGTCAGGGTCCCAGTCAGGCTCCCAGTCAGCATCCCGGTCAGGGTCCCGGTCAGGGTCCCAGTCAGGGTCCCAGTCAGGGTCCCGGTCAGCATCCCAGTCAGGGCCCCAGTCAGGGTCCCAGTCAGGGCCCCAGCCAGGGCCCCAGTCAGGCTCCCAGTCAGCGTCCCAGTCAGGGCCCCAGTCAGTCTCCCAGTCAGCGTCCCAGTCAGGGCCCCAGTCAGGGCCCCAGTCAGGGCCCCAGTCAGGGCCCCAGTCAGTCTCCCAGTCAGCGTCCCAGTCAGGGCCCCAGTCAGGGCCCCAGTCAGGGTCCCAGTCAGGGCCCCAGTCAGTCTCCCAGTCAGGGTCCCAGTCAGGGCCCCAGTCAGGGCCCCAGTCAGGGCCCCAGTCAGGGTCCCAGTCAGGGTCCCAGTCAGCGTCCCAGTCAGGGCCCCAGTCAGGGCCCCAGTCAGGGCCCCAGTCAGTCTCCCAGTCAGGGTCCCAGTCAGGGTCCCGGTCAGGGTCCCAGTGTCTAACTGGTTAATGTTCCTGCAGCTGATGGATGCTGTGATGCTGCAGCTGACCAGAGCCAGGAACCGTCTGACCACGCCCGCCTCCATGACGCTACCGGAGCTGGCCACCAGCGGACTCATGGTACACACACACACACACACACACACAATACACACACACACACACACACACACACTAGAGTTGTTCTGATTCCGATACCAGTATCGGAAATTGCTCCAATTCTGCCAAAAATGCGGCGAGTCCTGGAGTCCAGGCACCGATCAATCCCACGTCATTTATTAAATGAGCTCTTCAAACAGCAGCTGGTCTAGAGACGAGGAGGAACTGATGACGTAACACAGACACAACAGACACACGTGTGTCAGAGCAGGTTGATGGAGGCTACGAGCTAAGCTAAGTAGCACTAGCATGGCGGCGGTGTGGCGATATCTCCCACCAGCATGAGGCAGACGGCACCAGGGACGGGGGGATATGTCCCCCAGATTCAAAGTGGTCCTGATCTGTCCCCACACTTTCAGCGACAAACATCGTCGGTAAAACAAAATTAATGTTAGCCTGTTAGCAATTAGCAGACTGGACGCTAAGGGGTTAACATCCCCTCCGGCTCTGCAGCTAGGAGAGACTGCTGCAGGAGGACTGTGCCGATTCGACTCCTTCTTACTCTTGTTAACGAGCCTCCGGCCCCCGCGGCTCGTTAAGAAGAGCCTCCGGCCCCCTCGGCTCGTTAAGAAGAGCCTCCGGCCCCCGCGGCTCGTTAAGAAGAGCCTCCGGCCCCTGCGGCTCGTTAAGAAGAGCCTCCGGCCCCCGCGGCTCGTTAAGAAGAGCCTCCGGCCCCCGCGGCTCGTTAAGAAGAGCCTCCGTCCCCCGCGGCTCGTTTCAGAAGAGCCTCCGTCCCCCGCGGCTTGTTAAGAAGAGCCTCCGGCCCCCGCGGCTCGTTAAGAAGAGCCTCCAGCCCCCGCGGCTCGTTAAGAAGAGCCTCCGGCCCCCGCGGCTCGTTAAGAAGAGCCTCCGGCCCCCGCGGTGGTCCACAGACCTCTGAGTGTGGTTACGTTGGCTGCATCGTCTTCTTTTATCCATCTATTTACATCTTCTTCTTCTTCTTCTTCTTCTTCTTCTTCTTCTTCCTCCTCCGTCAACAGAAGATGTTCACTCCTCCCATGCCTGGAGACGTGATGGTCAACTTCTACATCAACTTGAGTAAACTGTGTCTGACGGTGTACCAGCTCCATGTGCTGCCTCCCAACACCACCAAGGTTAGAACAGCAACACCTGTGACCTCACAGCATCATGTGACTCTGTGACCTCACAGCATCATGTGACTCTGTGACCTCACAGCATCATGTGACTCATGTCTGGTTGTTCTGTTGCAGAACTTCAAGCCGGCAGGAAGCTCGGTGTTACACAACCCAGGAGCTATGTTGTAAGTTCTTTCTTTCTTTGCGAGATAGATAAACAGCAGACAGTAAATATGATCCATAATAAATACATCAAGAAGTTCTGATATATGGCGAAAGGAAACATAGTTACTGATATTATTGATTTAACCCTCTGGAGTTAAATTACACGACTTTTTCATGAAGTCACAATATAAAGAGGTCAACTTCCTGTTAGACTACTGACTGTTCATGTTTGATGATGATCTGCTGAGTCAAACCAGAGATAAAGTCAAATATATGTAGTATAAAAATATAGAACTAGATGTTCTCCTCATTTTATGTCTTATATGTTGTATTTACCACCTTTGTTCACATTGGCAACATTTAAAATTCTTCACTGAGCATGGAAGTTTTTGCAGAAATTTTTTAAATTTTTTTTGCAGTGTGCATTCAGCATTTTAATGCATCTTTAATGCATTCTTTTGTGTTTGATGTTTTTTGTGTGTTTTTGTGGTTTTTTTGTGTGTTTTTTGTAATTTTGTGTGTTTTTGTGTTTTTTGTGTGTTTTTTGTGTTTTTTGCAATTTTTTGTAATTTTTTGTAATTTTTGTGTTTACTGTTTTTATGTGTATTTTTTGTGTGATTTCTGTGTGTTTTTGTGTTTTTTGTCGTTGTTTTGTGTTTTTTGTTTTATCTGTGATTTTTGTATTTTTTTTGTGTTTTTATGTGTTTTTTTATTTTTTTGTGTTTTTTGCATTTTTTGTGATTTTTGTGCTTTTTATGTGTATTTTTTTGTTTTTGTATTTTCTTTGTGTTTTGCAGTTTTTTGTGTGTTTTTTGTCATTTTGTGTGTTTTTTATGTGTGTTTTTGTAATTTCTTGTGTAATTTTAGTGTGTTTTTATGTGTTTTTTATGTTTTTGTTTGTGTTTTTTGCAAATTTTTTCTTTTCTGTTTTTATGTGTATTTTTCGTAATTTTTGTGTGTGATTTCTGTGTGTTTTTCTGTGTTTTTTGTCGTTGTTTTGTGTTTTATCTGTGTTTTTTGTATTTTTTGTGTGTGTTTTTTGTGGTTTAAAATGTTGATCCAGTAAGTCAAAGTGAAAAAATAATTATCAGGTCATATAGATGGATAGATAGATATAGAAAAAAATGACACCAACATGGCATTATAAACATTTTAAAGTTATACAGGCAGAATGAAAAGGATTCAAAAGTGGATAAAACAGCCCAAAACTCCAAAGGCTTAATAAATCATAGACTGAGAATCCGTCCTAACGTCAGTGATTCCAGACTCTGTTTAGTGTCTTTAAGCTTCTTTCTGTTTGTTTGTTTCTCTCCAGCGAGCTGAACAACAACAGGTTTGAAGTGAGTCACGTCCATAAGGTGGAGTGTGTTGTTCCCTGGCTCAACGACACGCTGGTCTTCTTCACCATCTCCCTCCAGCTCTGCCAGCAGCTCAAAGACAAGGTGAGGCTCCTCTCAGCCAATAGGAGCACACCTGGTGATGACATCACACTCTGATAGTTTCATCAGGTCAAGTCAAAGTTTCTTTATAGACATTTAAAAACAACCTCAGTTGACCAAAGTGCTGTACAGTTATTAAAATAGAATAAAAACTATACACAAATAGTTATAAATAAAAACAATGAAAACAATAAAATACTAAAAACAGTGAAACAATAAAATAGTAATAAAAACTCAATCTAAAAACAGATTTAGAGATAAAGAGATGCCAGCTCCTCTATCCTTGATTTTGATAATAACAAGAGAGTTGTTAAGGTGGAAGAGCTGCTGTTTCCTCTCTATCCCTGTTATTATTATTGTTGTTGTTGTTGTTGTTGTTGTTGTTGCTGTCGAGAACAAACATAGTTGCTAAATTTGTCCGAAGATGACCAAAGTCTACAGAAAACATAATAAATGAACTCTTAAACCAGATAAAGTAAAGCTGCCAGCAGTGATGAACTGGCCCGAGCAGAGTGACCTGATGATTATTTGGTTCTTGGCAACAAATTGTCTGTTTTTGTGCTTTTTTTGGTGTTTTTGTGTCTTTTTGTGTCTTTTTTTGGCGATTTTATCTTTTTTTTTGTGTCTTTTTTGTCGTTTTTTTGTGGTTTTTGGGTCATTTTATGTATTTTTTCGTCATTTTATGTGTTTTGTTTCTTTTTGGGTCATTTTATGTCTTTTTTGTGTATCTTTTGGGTCTTTTTTTGTCTTTTTTTTCTTCTTTTTGTTTCTTTTTGGGGTCTTTTTTTGTCTTTTTACATCTTCTTTTGGTCACAAAATGACCAAAAAAGACAAAAAATGTACAAAAAAGCCCTTGGATTTAGAAGAGTTAGATCATTTATCTTGTTTTAAGAGTTAATTTCTTATTTTAAGTGTTCAACATGCTTATTTCTAGATTTAATAATCTTAATTTAATAAATCTTGTCAAGGTAAATTATCTGTCCATGCAGCAAGATCATTTCCCTCAGATTTACTGTTTGATCTGGTTTTAGACCTTTAGATTTACTGTTTGATCTGGTTTTAGACCTTTAGATTTACTGTTTGATCTGGTTTTAGACCTTTAGATTTACTGTTTGATCTGGTTTTAGACCTTTAGATTTACTGTTTGATCTGGTTTTAGACCTTTAGATTTACTGTTTGATCTGGTTTTAGACCTTTAGATTTACTGTTTGATCTGGTTTTAGACCTTTAGATTTACTGTTTGATCTGGTTTTAGACCTTTAGATTTACTGTTTGATCTGGTTTTAGACCTTTAGATTTACTGTTTGATCTGGTTTTAGACCTTTTTTCCTCCATTACTTCATGAGTTTGACTCTCTGAAATGCTTTGGTCTGAGTTAATCTGCTGTCTCTCAATAGAGATTTTCTGAAAGAGTCACAAAGTCTCTGATCCGACTTCAGCTCTGATTCTAAAGTCTCTGAGTGTCTGATCTCTAACAGTCTGTCTGTCAGCTTGGTTATTGTTCTGTTTCAGCTGCTCACTCTGATGGAAGCTGCTGTTCAAAGGCTCCTGCTGCACACACATTAGTAGATTATAATCCCTGGTCCTAGCGAGCATATCAAAGTGTTCTGCAGCGATTAAAATGTCAAAATGCTGTGCAGCATTTCCATCAAAACATCAGGGTCAGCTGTGAGAAAACCAGATAGCTAACCAGGAGCTAGTGCTACACTGCTACAACCAGCTGACAAAAAATAAGGAATAAATCACTAGAATCAAGCAAATACATGCTGGAAACAAGTCAAATTATCTGCAGTAAGTTAATGTTTCTCTAAAATTACTAAAAAAAAAAAAAAGAAAGAAAGAAAGGCCAAAGAAAGACAATAAAAACAAAAAAAGACACAAAATTATTTTTAAAATGACAAAAAAGTCACAAAATTACTAAAAAAAAGACACAGAATGACTGAAAAAAACACTAAATTGCTTAAAAAAGACACAAAATGACCAAAAAAGAAACAAAATTACAAAAAAAAGACACAAAATTATTTTTAAAAAGACACAAAATTAGCAAAAAAAGACACAAAATTAGCAAAAAAAGACAGAATTACCAAAACAGACACAAAATGATTAAAGAAGACACAACATTATTTAAAAACACACAAAATTATAAAAAAAAACACACAAAATAACAGAAAAAACTAAATTACTTTAAAAAGACACAATGACAGAAAAAACTAAATTACTTAAAAAATGACACAAAAAATTACACAAAAAAGACACAAAATGACCAAAAAAAGACAAAACATATTTCCTTCTGATGCCGATGTCCTGGTTGACTGCCACAGTGTGTTTCTGACATGTAAATATCTGCTGCTAAAGTGTTTTTATCTTGTTTTTAGACCCTTTTTTGCAGTGTGCTGGTGGTAAAGTGACTATTTAAATGCTAATGTAGCTCCTCCGTCCCTGCAGATCTCTGTCTTCTCCAGTTTCTGGAACTACAGACCGTTCTAACCTGGTCCTGTCCGTCCACCAGAGACCAACCACCGAGTGTAAGGGACACCTGGGAAGGTTTTATTTTACATATATATATATTTATATATGTGTATATTTATCATCCAGTCATTCAAGTGTTGCAGGATTAGCTGAAGGAACCAATCAAAGATGATCTCGTGTTAGCTTAGCTCACAGCACTGGACTTCGCTATGAATGAATGCGATTGTTGCTGATTTGTTATTAGAATAATTTGTATTTGTTATTGTGTGAAACAGGAACTCTCAGGGCTGGACGACCAATCACAGCTCAGCTCACAGTGCTCAGAGGGGTTTATTCCTCAAATACGCTGATTTCCTTCACAGACGTTTCTTTATCGTTTTCTATTCTCCTCCAATATAATCGTACTTTAATAGTCAGATTTCACGTCAAAGTTAACTTTGCCTCTCCAAGAGCTCGTCAAGTCTGAGAAAAATAACTCAAGGAACACAAATATGTCTCGGTTATTTTGAAGGAGAATGAATTGAGACATAATTGAGACATCAGGGGCATATACTCCTATGAGATCTCCTCAGTTTATCCCATTTCTCAAGTAGGGCTGCAACTTAACGATTATTTTCATTATGGATTAATCTGTCGATTATTTAAACGATGAATCCATTAGTTGTTTGGTCAATAAAATGTCTAAAAATATCAATCAGTGTTTCCCAAACCACAAGATGACGTCAAAAGACACAAAACGACCAAAACAAAGACACAAAATAACTAAAAAAAGAAACAAAGACACAAAAAGACCCCAAAAAAGACACAAGATGACTAAAAAAAGACACAAAATGACTAAAAATATCAATGAGTGTCTCCAAACCACCAGATTTTGTCCTCAAATCTCTTGTTTTGTCCACAAACCAAAGAGATATTCAGTTTATTGTCATAAAGGAACAAAGAAACCAGAAATATTCACATTGAAGAAGCTGAAATCAGAGAATTTGGACTTATTGTCTTTAAAAAACTGCTCAAACCAATTATTAGATTATCAGAATAGTTGATGATTAATGTAATAATCGATTATTGATCCATTAATTGAATAATTGTGTAACATGCTCCTCAAACCAGGACTTTAACCAGGAGAACATAAAATTACAGAGAAAGTCAGAAAATGACCAAAAAGTTACAAAATTAGACACAAAATGACCAAAAATGACACAAAACTACTGAAAGAAAAGACAGAAATTGACCAAAAAATTGCACTAAATTACCCAAAAAGATACAAAATGGCCAATAAAACACAATAAATGACCCCAAAAAAAGAAGCTGTCAACATGCTACTCTCTAAACTGGACGACTGTATTCCTCTTGAATTATCAAAATAGTCGACTATTAATTTAATAATCGATTATTGATCCGTTAATGGTATCATTGTTGCAGCTCTGCTACTAAGCCACCAGGACGTGTTGTTTTGCTCTCAAGTCTGAGAAAAATGACTCAAGTTGCACAATTAATGTCTCGGTTATTTTGAAGGAGAATTGAATTGAGACATAATTGAGACATCAGGTGCATATACTCCTATGAGATCTCAATGATCTCAAATGTTTTTCTCAACTCAACCTCCTTTATCTTGGAGACGTCTTGTCTCTGTTTAGCTCATCTCTTCCTCCTGAAGCTCCTTGAGGAGAAGTCATTCAGAAACTATTGATCTCAGAATGAATATGAGACCCAGATTGAGCAACATGAGCAACTTATCTTTCCTCTGGGTTGCTTCTGGTCCGGATCAGTCCATTGGTTGCCAAACAAAAGTTAATTTTCGCCCATTTCAGCTTCTTTAATGCAGAAAAAATGAAAGCTAACCAAAATGTCATGTGAGAACATTTTCATCACCCATTGGTTAATTTTTTTTCTTTAACCCATAGGAACCTATGGTGACACCCGTGTAACAAACACTTTAAATCTGGTAGAGTCTCAGTTTAAACCCATTTAACAACTCTAACCCTTTAATAGTTTGTCCTGTGTTACATTTAACTGGTTCTGAACTAATTAAAGTCACTGTTTTGATTTATGTGATGGAGATGCAAAGAAAAAGGCCAATGGTTATTTGTTAATATTTATTATTAATGTGTTACTTAAAAACAAATCTGAAAAATAATTAGTTGTTAAACAGCACTATTAATGTCACAATTTTGATAAATGTTGTGGAGATGCAAAGAAAAAGTCAAATTTGTGTTTCTGTAAGCAGAAAAAGTCTATTTTATTTATTTTAAAATAAGAAATATTATGAACACAAATACCAGAAACACCCAATATAACATTTATGTCACATCACAGATCTTTGACATTTAGGGGTAGTATTTATTTTTTTAAATATCATAATGTGTTCTATGTGGTCCACTTGGTCTGTGGTATACCCCCATAATTTTACTTTAAGGATATTTGGGTCTGGCTTCTAATGGGTTAAAGATATTTTTGGCCATTTAATTTAATTATTGACAGGAGAGAGAGGCCGGCTTGTTGTTTGTTGGGTTTAAATGTGAGCTGTGAAGGGAAACAGAAGTATTATTATTAGGAAAAGATTCCCACTGTGATCTGATGGAGGATACAAACATGTTGGTGGATAATAAATCCTGTTGAACTGTGAAAGAGGAAACATGAAACCAGTTTGTGGACCAGTTTCAATGTCCAGAGTTCCTCAACGCGATCAAACAGGAAGTTCATTCAAGTTTGGGAGGTTTCAGCCTTGTAGAACCTGATAATGTAATAAAAATCTGCACTTGAGTCCATTGAAAATGTAATAAAACCTTATAATGTAATAACTTCCCAATAATGTAATAAAGTGCATTTCCCAATAATGTAATGCACTTTTTTTTAACCAATAATGTAATAAAGTATAACATTAATGGAGGTTATTACATTATCAGGTTAGCCTTCATTTCCCAAGTCCTGATAATGTAATAATTCCCCAATATTGTAATAATGTAACAGCAGACCACCCATTACTTGGGTTCAAGTGGATGTTTATTCACTTTTGACCCATTATCACTGGAACCCTTGGGGCCAATCAGAGCTCAATGCATCCTCAATGGTGGTTTTCGGCCATATTGGATTTTCCGCCATCTTTGATTTGATCAAAAACCTTCCATTAATGTCCAACTTTATTACATTATTGGTAAAAAGTGTATTACATTATTGGGAAATGCACTTTATTACATTATCGGGAAGTTATTACATTATCAGGTTTTATTAAATTTTCAATGGACTCAAGTGCAGATTTTTATTACATTATCGGGTTCTACAAACCTTCACACAATGTTTTAATCAGATGTGATGGATGGAGAGATGAGAAATAGTCCATGACTTTTGTTTTTTTCAGGCACGTCTGTATTACTAAGTGCCAAGTCTGAGTCTCCTAGTCGTCATGACAACTCGGATGCTGGTTTCAGGATCTAAACTCTGATTCTTCTGTTTGACGTTAACGAGGCGTTAGAGGGACGTTGGAGCTGGGCTACTGCTTCCTTTTGTTGTTGTTTTTGTTATTGTTTATTTCCCAATTGTGGCGGAAATGACACAACTTACATTCCTTGTTTGTTACTGCAGGAATATAATATTATATAATATAATATAAATGATAAGCTACTTGTCGTGTCTGCTCTATGTTCATATTTATTTTACACTTTTTTTGCACATTAAATATGTTTTTGATTCCCTGTGAATGAGATGCTAATCCAATCATGAACAAATGAATTAATTCCAGTAAGTGTTAATTTTGAAAAGCTGCCTCTCGAATAAAATGTGGAAATTATTTATCTGATGTCTGTGCAATAAAATATTCCAAACAATAATCTCTGCTGCCTCTCATTCAACTCGTTTGTCTCCTCATCCAAAGCATTTATACTACGGCTCACAATTAAAAGAATTTTAATCGTGATCACGATTTTAGCCGCCATGATTAAATTAATGTGATCATTGGTGATATTTCCATTTTAAAATGAGTCTCTCCTGCAGATCTAATCAACACTTTCTACACCAGTAGTCCTCCAACCACCAGGGGGCGGGGCCGTGTTTCTCCCTGAAAACAGCCTGGTTGCTGATTGGATAGAACGCTAAGCAGGATGTGACGTAGTACTGGACGCCACAACAACACGCAACATTTGTAAAAGCTGATGAAGCAGTGTACAACTTAGCAACTTTGTTGCTACATTTAGCAACTTTTCAGACCCCCTTAGAGACTATTTTTCAAGAAAGCGACTGGAGACAAATCCAGAGACTTTTTCTGGTGTTATTGGAGACTTTTGGAGACTCGTTCTTACTCTTCTTAATGAGCCGCGGGGCCGGAGGCTCTTCTTAACGAGCCGCGGGGGCCGGAGGCTCATTAAGAAGAGTAAGAACGAGGCGACGCGGCTCAGTCCTCCTGCAGCAGTCTCTCCCAGCTGCAGAGCCAGAGGGGATGTTAACCCCTTAGCGTCCAGTCTGCAAATTGCTAACAGGCTAACAGTTAGCTCTGTAGCAGTACAGTGTGTATGTGCTAACAGGCTAACAGTTAGCTCTGTAGCAGTACAGTGTGTATGTGCTAACAGGCTAACAGTTAGCTCTGTAGCAGTACAGTGTGTATGTGCTAACAGTTAGCTCTGTAGCAGTACAGTGTGTATGTGCTAACAGTTAGCTCTGTAGCAGTACAGTGTGTATGTGCTGCTGCTGCAGGAGCTGTTAGCTTAGCGATCTCTGTTTGTTTACAACAAGCACCAGACACTAAAAACGGTTGCTATTGTTTGTTTAAAAGTAGTGCAATAAAAATACAGATGTTTTCCCCAACATGATGAATAATCCTGATTACAATATTATCAAAATAATCGTGATTATCATTTTGGCCATAATGGTGCAGCCCTAGTTTTTACCCATGGTTTTTAGTGCCTTGTTTCTAAAGAAACATTAACAATTTGTATTCAAGAACTCTCCAGTGTTCTGAAACAACAAGAGGAAGCGTTCCTGCAGGTTTTAATGTCCAATAGTTAATGATCTCTGCACGGTCACATGCTGCTGAATCATCAGAGACACAACAGCAGTAAAACATCTTGAGAGTGGTGATCTGTGAAACAAACACTTTAGTTTAACTAACAATGGACAACGAAACTAAAACTAATGAAAAATCCAATTAATACAAATTTACGAGAAAAAAAGTGACTTTTGTTTTAAAAAAGTAACGAATTTAGGAGAATGAAGTGACAAATTTACTAGAGTTTGAAAACAAAAAATCACAATGAAATTAAAACTAATGAAAAATCCAAAACTATTATAACCTTGGTTTGAACCCACAGAGAGCAGGAAGCTGCAGTTTACAGCCTCATTATGGAGTCTAGACTCAGAACAAACATATATCTCTTGTTATTATTATTATTATTATTATTATTATTATTATTATTAGGGCCTCGGGGCAATCTCCCCAGCACTGGTCCCATACAGCAATATCTGTAGGGACCAGTGCTGCACTACTGTTATACTGTGGATTTCTTCTTCTTCCTCTTCCAGACGCAATTTCGTCCCGCTACTAGTCCTACAACTTGAAGAGTTGCAGGACAAATTATATATCAAAACGTGCGCTTTGATCGGGATCGGTGTGCTATTACTTTTCTCTACAGAATATGAATTTTTTGCGACGTAATCCACATTTCGATAGGTCATATAGTTTTTTATCAATCCCTGTTCAATGACCATGATCATTTTTGGAGAAATTCTGAGATTATAATGGGTGTGTATTGCACGGAATGTTCGTGTCACAGTGTGTGACATCATCACCAGAGTGTAGAGGGAGAGAAAAAACTGTCAAAAAATAAATTTGAAAACTGCGCTCCAGGCCGCAAATTCCACTCTACAGAAATAATTTATACATAGAAACGTAGGAAAATTAGTCTTCTCCCTCACAATCCTCTGGTAAAGCTGTCAGAGTTATAGTTTGGGCGTAGGACGCACAGATGATCCACCAACACCACCAACAGCCTCATTGGCTCCCATATTAAAAACGCAGGAAGATTTCTGAAAAAGGGAGATGTAACAGTTTTTTTAGATCGCTCTAACAAAGCTATTTTTTCATTTTTCTTAAAAAAAAACATATGTAGACGTTCAGGAAGAACTCAGGACGCTCAAAGTGAAGTCGGATCAATGATAGGTATTATGGTTTTGCCAAAAATGCTTTCTGTTCGAGGCCAGAAATTCCAGTCTGTCCACCTCTGGCTGCTGTCACTGTTCAGGAACATTCAGGTGGCAGTTAATTCTGTTGATTGCCTTTGATCTTTGATGTGATTACAGTTACAGATACACACACACACTCCTCACACATGCTTCAAGCACACGCACGCACAGGTAACTTTATGCGATTTTCGCTACACACACACATTTTGAGGTTAAAGGGCATAGTTTGAAATCTCATCACACCGGCAGTAGCCGCCGTGGCCCTTTCAGAATTTCCCCAGAGGAAATGTTCTAGTTATTATTATTATTATTATTATTATTATTATTATGTATGCCTTCATATGATGTTGTGTTCTATGTCTTTGTGGTTTGCTTGGATCCATAAATGAACAAGAGAAGGAACATAAAACAGATTAAAGTGGCCATTTTAATCACCTTTATTCATGTGTTAAAACATAATAAAACATTCTTTCATCAACTGAAAGAAAGAGGAAGTGACTTTCAAATATACAGAAGAATGAAAACACAACTGGGTGTCTGCAGCTCCTCACTCATAAAACCCGTATAAAGTGATAAAGTGATAACGTGATAAAGATCACAGGTGTTAAATTTAGTTTTTTATGTGTGCAAGTCGATTAAATTTGCTTTGCAAAGATTTGGCACAAAAGACACTAAAACTTAAAGGTTCAGCTGGTCGTTGATCAAACTTCACAGCCTCCATCAGGACTCCATCAGGACTCCATCAGGGCTCCATCAGGGCTCCATCAGGACTCCATCAGGGCTCCATCAGGGCTCCATCAGGGCTCCATCAGGACTCCATCAGGGCTCCATCAGGACTCCATCAGGGCTCCATCAGGACTCCATCAGGGCTCCATCAGGGCTCCATCAGGACTCCATCAGGACTCCATCAGGACTCCATCAGGGCTCCATCAGGACTCCATCAGGGCTCCATCGCCATGTTCTCCACGCCAACCTTTCGATTTTGAAACTGTTGAGGAAACAAAGATAAAGGGATTTTACCACTGTAATCAACAGATACGTACTGTTATTAGAAAATATTATAAAACAATGCATTTAATCTGATAGAGTGTGTTATTAATTAGGCAAAAATAATGATATGAGTAATGTAAATTTGTCACTTTTTTCTTGTAAATTTGTCACTTTTTTCTCGTGAATTTGTCACTTTTTTCTTGTAAATTTGTCACTTTTTTCTTGTAAATTTGTCACTTTTTTCTCATAAATTTGTCACTTTTTTCTCGTAAATTTGTCACTTTTTTCTTGTAAATTTGTCACTTTTTTCTCGTAAATTTGTCACTTTTTTCTCGTAAATTTGTCTTTTTTTTCTCATAAATTTGTCACTTTTTTCTCGTAAATTTGTCACTTTTTTTCTTGTAAATTTGTCACTTTTCTCATAAATTTGTCACTTTTTTCTTGTAAATTTGTCACTTTTTTCTCGTAAATTTGTCACTTTTTTCTTGTAAATTTGTCACTTTTTTCTCGTAAATTTGTCTTTTTTTCTCATAAATTTGTCACTTTTTTCTCATAAATTTGTCACTTTTTTTCTTGTAAATTTGTCACTTTTATCATAAATTTGTCACTTTTCTCATAAATGTGTCACTTTTTCTCGTAAATTTGTCACTTTTTTCTCGTAAATTTGTCACTTTTTTCTTGTAAATTTGTCACTTTTTTCTTGTAAATTTGTCACTTTTTTCTTGTAAATTTGTCATTTTTTTCTCATAAATTTGTCACTTTTTTCTCATAAATTTGTCATTTTTTTCTCATAAACTCGTCACTTTTTTCTCATAAATTTGTCATTTTTTTCTCATAAATTTGTCACTTTTTTTCTTTAAATTTGAGATTTTTTCCCGTAAATGTGTCACTTTTTTCTTGTAAATTTGTCACTTTTTTCTCCTACATTTTGTCACTTTTTTCTCATAAATGTGTCACTTTTTTCTCATAAATTTGTCACTTTTTTCTTGTAAATTTGTCACTTTTTTCTCGTAAATTTGAGATTTTTTTTCCCGTAAATGTGTCACTTTTTTCTTGTGAATTTGTCATTTTTTTCTAATATTTATTCTATTTTTAATTATTTATTTTATTCTATTGTTGCACTGTGTTTATGTATTTTAGTATTTTTACCGTATTTCCTGTAATAAACTGTGATATCTGTAAAGCACTTTGGTCAACCCGGTTGTTTTAAATGTGTCTATAAATAAAGTTTGAGTTGACAACAAATGTTTCTTTTCCTTCACTTGTTCTTGTTCTTGTATGTGTTTATTACTTTCTCATCGTCGCAGCAGCAGCAGCAGCAGCAGCGGATCAGAACCAGAACCACCAGCAGCAGGACCAGACCTGGAACCAGAACCACCAGTCAGGGACTTTACAGGGACGTATAATATAACCTGGATACGTCAACAATGTTCAGAATTGCTTTATCCACTAAAATACAAAAGTTCACTGCAAGGTTATAATAGTTTCTTTGGATTTTTCATTAGTTTTAGTTTTAATTTTGTTCATTGTTTCCAAATTCAGTTAGTTTTAATGAGTTTTTAGAGTGAGTTTGCTAGTTGTGGTTTAGTTTTTATTAGTTGTAGTTTAGTTTTTATTAGTTGTAGTTTAGTTTTTATTAGTTGTAGTTTAGTTTTTATTAGCCAGATTCAATAAGGTCACAATAAATGTTCCCTGTTTGTCACTTTTTTCTCGTAAATTTGTCATTTTTTTCTCATAAATGTGTCACTTTTTTCTCGTAAATTTGTCACTTTTTTCTCCTAAATTTGTCACTTTTTCCTCCTAAATGTGTCACTTTTTTCTCCTAAATTTGTCACTTTTTTCTTGTAAATTTGTCACTTTTTTTCTTTAAATTTGTCACTTTTATCTCAAAAGACCTCTATGAAGCGGATCACGAAAAATCTGTGTACCTCGCCCGGCACGGGTAAACCGGGGCCCCCTCCTGGAGCCAGACCCGGGAGGGGAGCACGCAGGCGAGCGTCTGGTGGCCGGGCTTTTGTCCATGGGGCCCGGCCGGGCTCAGCCCGAAGAAGCGACGTGGATCCGCCGACCTGTGGGCCCACCCCCCGCAGAGTAGGGCATAGGGGTCGGGTGCAGTGGGAGTCGGGCGGCAGGCGAAGGCGGGTACCTGGGCGTGCTGACCCCCGGCTCCAGCGGCTAGCTCTGGGGACGTGGAACATCACCTCGCTGGCGGGGAAGGAGCCCGAGCTTGTGCGGGAGGTGGAGCGTTACCAGCTAGAAATAGTTGGGCTCACCTCCACACATAGCTTGGGCTCTGGAACCAAACTCCTGGAGAGAGGCTGGACTCTCTCCTTTTCCGGAGTTGCCCAGGGTGAGAGGCGCCGGGCGGGTGTGGGGATACTCACAAGCCCCCAGCTGAGCGCCGCTGTGTTGGAGTTCTCCCCGAGGAACGAGAGGGTCGCCTCCTTGCGGCTGCAAGTCGCGAGGAGAAGGTCTCTGACTGTTGTCTGTGCCTACGCACCGAACAGCAGTTCGGAGTACCCAGCCTTCTTGGAGTCTCTGGGTGGTGTCCTGGAAGGGGTACCGCCTGGAGACTCTGTAGTTCTTCTGGGAGACTTCAACGGTCACGTGGGCAACGATGACGGTACCTGGAGGGGGGTGATTGGGAGGAACGGCCCGATCTGAACCCGAGCGGTGTTTTGTTATTGGACTTCTGTGCTAGTCATGGATTGTCCATAACGAACACCATGTTCGAACATAGAGTTGCTCATAAGTGTTCCTGGTACCAGAGCACTCTAGGCCAAAGATCGATGATCGATTTCATTATCGTATCGTCAGATCTGCGGCCGCATGTTCTGGACACTCGGGTGAAGAGAGGAGCAGAGCTGTCAACTGATCACCACCTGGTGGTGAGTTGGATCAGGTGGCGGGGGAGGATGCTGGACAGACCTGGCAAACCCAAACGGGTAGTGAGGGTGAACTGGGAACGTCTAGCGGAGGCCCCTGTCCGCAGGGTCTTCAACTCACACCTCTGGAAGAATTTCTCCAACATCCCGGGTGAGGTTGGGGACATGGAGTCCGAATGGGCCATGTTCAAAGCCTCAATTGTTGATGCGGCTGGTAGGAGCTGCGGCAACCCAAGAACCCGCTGGTGGACACCAGCGGTGAGGGAGGCCGTCAAGCTGAAGAAGGAGGCCTTTCGGTCTTGGCTGGCCGAGGGGTCTCTGGTATCAGCAGACAGGTACCGTTCGGCCAGAAGGGCTGCAGCTGCGGCAGTCGCGGAAGCAAAAACTCGGGTATGGGAGGAATTCGGGGAGGCCATGGAGGAGGACTTTCGGTCGGCCTCAAAGAGGTTCTGGAAAACCGTCGGGTGTCTCAGGAAGGGAAAGCAGGGCTTGGCCCAAGCTGTGTTCAGCAGGGGAGGAGACCTGCTGACCCGACCTGTGGATGTCGTCGGACGGTGGAAAGAACACTTTGAGGAACTCCTTAATCCAGCCAACACGTCCTCTGTAGAGGAGGCAGAGTCTGAAGACTCAGGGGAAGACTCACCAGTAACCCTGGCAGAGGTCGCCGAGGTAGTCAAAAAGCTACCCGGCGGCAAGGCGCCAGGGTTGGATGAGATTCGCCCTGAGATGCTGAAGGCTCTGGACACTGTTGGGCTGTCATGGTTGACACGCCTCTTCAGTGTCGCGTGGAGGTCTGGGACAGTGCCAGTGGAGTGGCAGACTGGGGTGGTGGTTCCCATTTTCAAAAAGGGACCGGAGGGTGTGTTCCAATTACCGTGGAATCACACTCAACCTCCAGGGAAAGTCTACTCCAGGGTGCTGGAAAGGAGGCTCCGGCCGATTGTCGAACCTCGGATTCAGGAGGAACAATGCGGCTTCCGTCCTGGCCGTGGAACAACGGACCAGCTCTTTACCCTTGCGAGACTTCTGGAGGGGGCATGGGAGTTTGCCCATCCAGTCTACATGTGTTTTGTGGACTTGGAGAAGGCCTACGACCGTGTCTCTCGGGGAGTCTTGTGGGGGGTACTGCGGGAATATGGGGCACCGGGCTCGTTGCTACGAGCTATCCGGTCCCTATATAACCAAAGTGAGAGCTGTGTCCGCATACTCGGCACAACGTCAAACACGTTCCCAGTTGGTGTTGGCCTCCGCCAGGGTTGCCCCTTGTCTCCGATTCTGTTTGTGGTTTTCATGGACAGGATCTCAAGGCGCAGCCGGGGGGAGGAAGGGATTCGGTTTGGTGACCTAAGAATTGCATCTCTGCTTTTTGCAGATGATGTGGTTCTTTTGGCTTCATCAAGCCGGGACCTCCAGCACTCATTGGGGCGGTTTGCAGCCGAGTGTGAAGCGGTTGGGATGAGAGTTAGCACCTCCAAGTCTGAGGCCATGGTTCTCTGCCGGAAAACGGTGGACTGCCCCCTCTGGGTGGAGAGAGGTACTGCCCCCTCTGGGTGGGGAGAGGTACTGCCTCAAGCGAAGGAGTTCAAGTATCTCGGGGTCTTGTTCACGAGTGAGGGTAGAACGGAGCGTGAGATGGACAGGCGGTTTGGTGCAGCGTCAGCAGTGATGCGGGCGTTGTACCGGACCTTCGTGGTGAAGAAGGAGCTGAGCCTGAAGGCAAAGCTCTCGATTTACCGGTCCATCTACGTTCCAACCCTCACCTATGGTCATGAACTTTGGGTAGTGACCGAAAGAGCAAGATCGCGGATACAAGCGGCTGAAATGAGCTTCCTCCGTAGGGTGGCTGGGCTGAGCCTTAGAGATAGGGGGAGGAGCTCAGACATCCGGAGGGAGCTCGGAGTAGAGCCGCTGCTCCTTCTCCTCTAAAGGAGCCAGCTGAGGTGGTTTGGGCATCTGGTAAGGATCCTCCCGGGCGCCTCCCGTTAGAGGTGTTCCGGGCACGTCCAACTGGTAGGAGGCCCCGGGGAAGACCCAGAACACGGTGGAGGGATTATATCTCTCTCCTGGCCTGCGAACTCCTCGGGGTCCAGGAGGAGCTGGACGTTGTGGCTGGGGAGAGGGACGTCTGGAACGCCCTGCTTAGCCTGCTGCCCCCGCGACCCGGCCCCGGATAAGCGGAAGAAAATGGATGGATGGACTTTTATCTCGTATATTTTAGATTTTTTTAAATGTGTCACTTTTTACTCCTAAATTTTTCACGGTTTTCTCGTAAATTTCTCACTTTTTTCTCATGAATTGGATTTTTCATTAGTTTCAGAGTGAGTTTGCTAGTTTTAACTAGTTTTTATTTTTTGGAAAATGCTTAGTTTTAGTTTAGTTTTTATTAGTTTTAGTTGTTTTGTAATGTAATATAATGTTCAATAAAGAATGATAAAAATATATATTATGCTACATATAATGTTTGACATTGTGTGCAACCAAGTTAAGAATAATATAACTATACTGCAGATTGCTACATGCAAATACATATTTAACAGTCTGAAGCTTAAAACTAAAAGGGAAACATAAACAAGCTGTATAATAAATAATAATAAAGCCTTTGTTTACATTTCCCTGATTTAATTTCCATATTCTGATTTCCTGAAATGTTGATTTCTCACGGTGTAAACGGAATCTTCTGTGAGAGGAATATGTTTCTGCTGCTGCCTCGTAGAAATCATCAACATGTTGAACTGTAAAATGTTTTTATTTCAGCTTCACTCACCGATGAAGATGAAGAAGACGGCAAAGAAGGCGACGTCCCAGTCGGACTGGAAGAAGTTCAGCCTGGAGAAAACCTGGCTGACCTGGTCCTGGATCTGCTGCTGCACCTCCCTCTGCTCCATCACTCTGAGGAAAGACACAGGAAGCATGCAGCATGAAACATGAAACATGAAACATGAAGCATGAAGCATGCAGCATGGAGCTCTCTGATATCTGACTCTGTTAGTTTGCATCATATGTTGATTCACATCAACATCACACAGACTCAGTGAAGTGAAACACAGCAGACTTTAGGCCACAAAGGTTCAAAACCTTTAGATTCATTCAGACATTCCCTTCCTTTTCTCTAATGTTTCCTTTATAAGTATATATATATATCGTATATTTATCTATAAGTATATATATATATAGAAATATATAACTACTTATAAAGGAAACATTAGAGAAAAGGAAGGGATTTCAATATATATTCTCAAGTTTCAATATATATATTATGGCAAGCCGTTCAGGAAATTATCATATATATGGATTAAAAACCTGAGAATATACTATATATATATATATATATATATATATATATATATATATATATAGTATATTCTCAGATTTTTAATATATATTCTCAGGTTTTGAATCCATA
>NC_081529.1:37509796-37554796 GCF_030273125.1 Centropristis striata
TGTATCTGTTTTTGTTTTTTTTAGCAGCTTTTATTTATATATATTTTTTAATAATGTTGAAATTGAAAGAGTATATGAAACAAAGTGTTTAAGAGTGGAGCAATAATAGATGATAAAATTGGTTGGAAGCCTCACCTAAAATATATAAAACATTTCTATCCTTTACAAAACAAGAGATCTACTGAATAAGAACCTTCATTTGCTGAAATTTTCACTTGTGTTGCCATATATATATATATATATATGTGTGTGTGTGTGTGTGTGTGTGTGTGTGGGGAAATGCATATAAAACAAACCTAGATCCAATAATTAAACAGCAGAAAAGAGCTTTCAGGATAATACATTAAGTTGGATACTGTGATTCTACAAATCAGCTTTTTATAAGATCACACACATTAAAACATTTTTGGAAATTGTATATTCAAAAACATTAGAAATTATGCTTCAAGTGTCAATTCCAAACAACAAAACAGCACATACATGTTGCTCTACAGTTTGTAAACATATCAAGTCTTTTCATCAAAACATAAAAAGAAAGAAAATGGTTTAAAAAAGAAAAGAAAAATAAGAGAGAAGAAAAAAAATTAAATTAAATTAAAAATTAAAAATCAAAATCACATCCTTGCAAAAGCATTTACACTCTCTATCACAATACTCCTATAAAGACATACTTATACCTAAATTGATAGGCAACTTGTAAGAAAAAAATAAAATAAAAATAATACTGATCATTAGAAAATTACAATAACAGTCGTAATTATGAGTTTATCTGCCTCATGTTCACCTTCCTTCATGCATGTTTTCTTCTGCAAACTGTACCTTATTATGGGGTGAAAACATCGATGACAAAAGCAACATCCAATTCAAAAAATGTTTAAACTAAGGCTTTATGGATTTATAACTTATTAATGTTTGAAACTCACAAAGTCAGAACTAATCTCAAGTACAGATGTGTGTCAGATTTGGTTGTTAAATTATGGAATTGTGGACTGAATGATGAAATAAAGACGTGTAATTCTATGTTAGTTTTCAAGAAGACTTTAAAGTCTAAAATTATCAAAAGTTACGATAAAATTTGATTGAATTTGAGTTTTCAGGTGAAGCTATCATGTGTTTTTTAATGATGTGAATTATTCAGTTAATGTCAGATGGTAAAAATAAGCCTTCAGTGGAGCTTCAGCCTATTTTTCCTTTTATCGGTTGCTGTCTGATGGATTATTTTGTAAAAACATGATTTTATTTTTATTTTTTTTAACCGAAATAAGTAAAAGCATTCATTCATTCTATGTTTTATTGATTGATTTTAGATAAGATGGCACTTTTCAATCTTGTGGTACTTGTTACAATGACAATAAAGATATTCTGTTCTGTTCTATCCAGTAACTAGTCCGTCTTGTTGCAGGTCCACCATCCTGCTGGAGAGCCGCTCTCTGCTGCAGGGCCGTGCGGTGTCGGACCAGGCCATCGCCGAGGCCTTGGTGTCCACCATGCTGCTGGAGGACTCCTCGCCACGCCAGGCCCTGGCCGACTTCCTGCTGGCCCGCAAGGCCTCCATCCACCAGCTGCTCAACCAGCCGCAGCACGGTACTCCACCAGTAGTAACACCTCTCACTATAAACCATAGCACCATTAGTAAAACCTGTCACTATGAACCATAGCACCATTAGTAAAACCTGTCACTATGAACCATAGCACCATTAGTAACACCTCTCACTGTAAACCATAGCACCATTAGTAACACCTGTCACTATGAACCATAGCACCATTAGTAACACCTGTCACTATAGACCATAGCACCATTAGTAACACCTCTCACTATGAACCATAGCACCATTAGTAACACCTCTCACTATGAACCATAGCACCATTAGTAACACCTCTCACTATGAACCATAGCACCATTAGTAACACCTCTCACTATAAACCATAGCACCATTAGTAACACCTCTCACTATAAACCATAGCACCATTAGTAACACCTGTCACTATGAACCATAGCACCATTAGTAACACCTCTCACTATAAACCATAGCACCATTAGTAACACCTGTCACTATGAACCATAGCACCATTAGTAACACCTCTCACTATAAACCATAGCACCATTAGTAACACCTCTCACTATAAACCATAGCACCATTAGTAACACCTGTCACTATGAACCATAGCACCATTAGTAACACCTCTCACTATAAACCATAGCACCATTAGTAACACCTCTCACTATAGACCATAGCACCATTAGTAACACCTCTCACTATAAACCATAGCACCATTAGTAACACCTGTCACTATGAACCATAGCACCATTAGTAACACCTCTCACTATAAACCATAGCACCATTAGTAACACCTGTCACTATGAACCATAGCACCATTAGTAACACCTCTCACTATAAACCATAGCACCATTAGTAACACCTGTCACTATGAACCATAGCACCATTAGTAACACCTCTCACTATGAACCATAGCACCATTAGTAACACCTCCAGTATAAACCATAGCACCATTAGTAACACCTCTCACTATAGACCATAGCACCATTAGTAACACCTCTCACTGTAAACCATAGCACCATTAGTAACACCTGTCACTATGAACCATAGCACCATTAGTAACACCTGTCACTATAGACCATAGCACCATTAGTAACACCTCTCACTATAGACCATAGCACCATTAGTAACACCTCTCACTGTAAACCATAGCACCATTAGTAACACCTCTCACTATAAACCATAGCACCATTAGTAACACCTCTGACTATAAACCATAGCACCATTAGTAACACCTCTCACTATGAACCATAGCACCATTAGTAACACCTCTCACTATAAACCATAGCACCATTAGTAACACCTCTCACTATAGACCATAACACCATTAGTAACACCTCTCACTATAGACCATAGCACCATTAGTAACACCTCTCACTATAGACCATAGCACCATTAGTAACACCTCTCACTATGAACCATAGCACCATTAGTAACACCTCTCACTGTAAACCATAGCACCATTAGTAACACCTCTCACTATAGACCATAGCACCATTAGTAACACCTCTCACTGTAAACCATAGCACCATTAGTAACACCTCTCACTGTAAACCATAGCACCATTAGTAACACCTCTCACTATAAACCATAGCACCATTAGTAACACCTCTCACTATAGACCATAGCACCATTAGTAACACCTCTCACTGTAAACCATAGCACCATTAGTAACACCTCTCACTATAGACCATAGCACCATTAGTAACACCTCTCACTATAGACCATAGCACCATTAGTAACACCTCTCACTGTAAACCATAGCACCATTAGTAACACCTCTCACTGTAAACCATAGCACCATTAGTAACACCTCTCACTATAAACCTTAGCACCATTAGTAACACCTCTCACTATAAACCATAGACTGTATATGAATAATGTTTGTAGTGACGTCTGGTCGGTTTGTGTACAGCTACTCCAGCCTCTCTACACCTCAACCTGACTCACTCATGTTAGCATTAGCTGTTAGCATTAGCTGGTGCTAGTTTAAATGTTGTTATGACCTCAGTAAACTGAGCAGCGACTCCTTGGAGTGTCTGTTAGTCCAACAAACGCTGAACAAGACATTTAATGAACAAAACCTTCAGATAATACGTCATTAAGTCAAAATACAGTCAAAGGATCAAAGTTATGAGACCAAACCACTAAACCTCCTTTTTTATATCCATATAACGTTATATATAACTTTATTGACACGTTGCCGTGGATACGCATTGTTCTGCTTCTCTCCTGATGACGGCTCGCCATTTCTGTCTCTCTACATATGTCATCTGGTATAAGTGATCTGATTGGCTAAGAGCTACCTACAGACGCTTTGATAGACATTCTAAGCGTCCAATAAACGGCTCCGGAGGATCGTAAACCACACCTCCTCTACGGAGAAATTAATAACTGGTTTCCATCTGATTTGTGATTAGTCTGGCGTTAGCCAGGCTAATTATTTACACTATTAACATCAGATTATCTTGAAGAAGATTGTTTACTAGTGATTGAGACCATAGTGTTGTCCTGAAAACATTTCTGAGGGAATAAATCAAGTGAGAAGTTTTCTCATTTTGCACTGAAATGAATGGACCTAAATGCTTCTGCAGCCACACTTAGCGCCCCCTGTTGGAATTTTTCAGTAGAATGCAACTTAAAGCACTTCCTGGTTTGCCTCCTGCTCAGACCAGGAGGTTGCCGCTTGATGTATATTTGTATTTTAATTCCAGAATGAAACACAATTCTTACACAAGAAACAAAGTGAAATGAGAACGCTGTTTGGAGGTTTTTACTGGTGAACATTAGCCTGGCTAACACCAGACTAATCTCAAATGAGATTACTCTGGAAACCAGCCGTTCATTTCTCCGTAGAGGAGGTGTGGTTTACGATCCTCCGGAGCCGTTTATTGGACGCTTAGAATGTCTATCAAAGCGTCTGTAGGTAGCTCTTAGCCAATCAGATCAGTTATACCAGATGACGTAGTAGAGCAACAGAGATGGATGTTTGTTGTGTGTGTGTCTGTGAGAGAGTGTTGCTGCTGCTTTGCTTCTCCAGTTCTCGCTTTCAACAAGATTATTTATTTTCACGCTTTATTCCCCCTCATGTCATTCAGCCACACACATCCACTGATTTTATGGGCAATAAACAAGCTGCTGCGGGTCTCTGGGGGCTCCGCTGTCCCCCGGCTCGGAGCCAGATCACCGTGGTTACGGTAGCGGGGCTAATAGCTACCGCTAACGCCGCAACGGTAACGTAGCGCTACCGCTATTAGCCCCGCTACCGTAACGCCGGTGATCTGGCTACCAGCCGGGGGACAGCGGAGCCCCCAGAGACCTTTCACCTTTCAACTTTCGCTCTAAACTATTTAAAACACCATCTACAGCTAAAGAGAGTTTTGCGTCTGCAGCAGCCATGTTGGATCCGGAAAACTACAAGCTTCCGAGTGCCGAGTAGTACGCGTCATCATCTTGCCGTCCCTCCCCGCTCTGTGATTGGATCCTAAAACAGGGCTAAGAAACCTTCCTGGTTTCCAGACCCCTTGGCAGTTCGAAATGAAATCGAGCGAGCAAGGCGGTCTGGGTATACCAGGCTAGGAGAACATGTCAGTGTTCATACAGTTCATATACAGTTGGTGTGAACCTGTGTGTGTGTGCTGCAGGTGCAGGGATCAAGGCCCAGGTGTGCAGCCTGGTGGAGCTGCTGGTCACCACTCTGTTCCAGGCCTACGCTGTGTTCTACCTGCCCCCTGAGGGCCGGCCGGGGGACGGGGCCCTCAGCTGTGGGATGCTCTTCTCCACCCTGGAGAACGTCACCTCCACCACATACGCAGGTAAACAGCTGCAGGTCAGGAGAGTTTAGTGGCCAAAAGCAGATTAGGTGAGGCTAAATATAAATTATGCTTTTTTCTGCTTCACTGCCAGCAGCAAATCATGAGAAACTTTGTGTAAGTCCAGCAGGTAAACATAAAGCAGAAGAAGAATCGGCACCAAATGATACAGTTATTAAAACAAAGACAACAAAATCTGATGAAGTCCAACAATGGTGATGAAGGGAGCGCAGCGTGTTGTGTGTCTCTAAATATTAGACTCCTGGAGGAAGACGAGTGCTTCTAGACGTGTTCCTGTCATTCAAAGGGTTAATATAATACAGTATGGTAAAGGCATTAAGCAGGAAGTCAGACAGGATTTTTTGTAGATGTGTTATAACTCTATGGAGTCTTATAGGGCTATTTTGTCCATTTTTGAATAATTTTCATGTCTTTTTTTGTCTTTTTTTGGTCATTTTGTTTCTTCTGTGGGTTTTTTGGTCATTCTGTCTTATCATTTTCTCTCCTTTTTGGTCATTTTGTGTCTTTTTTGTGTCTCTTTTTTGTCATATTGTCTTTTTTTAGTCATTTTGTGTCTTTTTTTGGTCATTTTGTGTCTTTTTGTCATTTTGTGTCTTTTTTTGTCATTTTGTGTCTTTTTGTCATATTGTGTCTTTTTTTGGTCATTTTGTGTCTTTTTTTGTCATTTTGTGTCTTTTTTTTGTCATTTTGTGTCTTTTTTTGGTCATTTTGTGTCTTTTTTAGTCCTTTAGTCCAACATAAAATGTGATTTTGAATCTTTTTTTTTTTTACTTTCAAAACACTATCATGCTCAATAAAGAATGTTAAATGTGTCAAATGTGAGCAAAGGAGTCAAATCTACCATATAAGAGGGTTCCATCCAGTTCTATCATTTGATACTAAATCTATTTGAGCTTGTCTCCAGTTTTACTTGGTATATCATCATCAAACTGAAACTGGCCTCATGGAGTTTACAGCCAGAACTTTAGAGGTAAATGTACAGTAGGGCTCCACGCTGCTTTGTTTTCTAGTCTGATGGAGGCAACAAGTCTGATTATTTGGAGCTTTTGGAGACTTTAGAGGGTTAAAGCACAGATTTCCACAAGTGTGTGGCCATGAATGTGACCTGTGTCCTCAGCTAAAGAGCGGAGGGTTCTGCAGGAGGAGACCAGCACCAGCAGCTGGTTCAGGTTCCTGCCGTCCTCCATCACGGAGTTCCAGCCGGCCCTGCGGAGCCTCGGCCAGCCCATCCAGAGGGAGACGCTCCGGGACACGCTGCAGCACTGGATCACCACGTAGGGACACCACGCCTCTAACAATGTCTTTTATTACTGTCATAATAGAAATAGCTCCTGGCCATGACACATACAGAACAGGACACAGAGGATGTCTAGACATTAATACAGTTATTAAATTCACTTAACCCTTTGATG
The DNA here is from genome assembly GCF_030273125.1 of Centropristis striata. Classification (NCBI taxonomy): domain Eukaryota; kingdom Metazoa; phylum Chordata; class Actinopteri; order Perciformes; family Serranidae; genus Centropristis; species Centropristis striata. The sequence continues at coordinate 37,516,601 of NC_081529.1, forward strand.
CACAACATGGTCTAAAGTGACCCGACAGAGTTTTTATGTTCTATATCGTTGCAATAATTCATCATTCAGTATTCCAGGTTTTCCTCAATTAGTTTGTTTTTGATCATCATACATCCTAATTTGTATGTTTTCCTTTATTTATTTTGAATAAAATCCCTTTTTCTGTCACTACTCTTCTAATACACAACATGGGTGAAAAATGAGCCATATCCATTTTTTAGCTAAGTAGCTTGTTAAGCTAGCTACTTAGCTAACTTCTTGGCTAAGTATTTAGCTAAGTAGCTTGCTAAGCTAAATACTTAGCTAACTTCTTGGCTAAGTATTTAGCTAACTAGCTTGCTAAGCTAACTACTTAGCTAACTTCTTGGCTAAGTATTTAGCTAAGTAGCTTGCTAAGCTAACTACTTAGCTAACTTATTGGCTAAGTATTTAGCTAAGTAGCTTGTTAAGCTAACTACTTAGCTAACTTCTTGGCTAAGTATTTAGCTAAGTAGCTTGCTAAGCTAACTACTTAGCTAACTTCTTGGCTAAGTATTTAGCTAAGTAGCTTGCTAAGCTAACTACTTAGCTAACTTCTTGGCTAAGTTGTTAGCTCAGCAAGCTCCTTAGCCAAGTAGTTAGCTATGTAATAATACAAAAACTTTTTTTCTTCATAAATTATTAGAAGCAAAATGAAAATAATGATCTGTTTTTATTAAAAACAAGATATTTAAACATACTAAGAATATTCAATCATAAAATAAGTTGATATCAAAACAGATTAAATAACAGGGGAAATAAATGCGGGTCCTTTTTTACCCATGTTGTGCATCAAAGGGTTAAACAACCGAGGTGACGAGTACAAATATGAAGTGTGTAAGTCAGTAACATCAGTCATGTAAATGTGGACGTGAGAGCAATATGAAGTGTAAATGTTGTCAAGTGGAAACAAACAGAACCCAAACAAAGAGAAAGTTCTGCTGCTGAGAGAGAGAGAGCAGCGTTGAAACAGGTTTTATCCTTTAGGAGCCTGAACCAGGCGCTCCAAATACACTGTCTGCTGATGGTGCCTTCAAGGACACCTAGGAGAAACAATAACTGTCAACCACATCAGCACATCAACTAGACGGGGACCGCCACATTCCCTTAGTCTGAGGTGTTCTCCACGTTTGACATGAATGTTTAATAATCAGAACCAACAACCACAGGGACTAACTGAATGATGTTCAGGTTTACATGGTGGATTTTCATTGATAATCGTTATTGGTGATCAGGCTGATTGACAGTCAGGGCGGCTGTGGCTCAGTTGGTAGAGCGGGCCGTCCTCTGATCGGAGGGTCGCTGGTTCGATCCCCGACCATGGCAGCTACATGCCCAAGTATCCTTGTGCAAGATACTGAACCCCAAATGTCTCCTGGTGCTGCGTTCATCAGTGTGTGAATGAATTCCTGCTGGTGGCAGGTGGCACCAGTGTGCCCTGGTAGCCACTAAGACCAGTATGAATGTGTGAACGGGTGAATGAGCGTAGTTAAAGCTCTATATATAGGTGCACCCCATTTACCATTTACATGCACAGATTAATCGAGCTAAGCTTAAAAATCGATATTGGCGTCTAATAACTAATATCTGATAGCCTGGCTAACACCAGACTATTCTCAAATGAGGGCTAGTCTGGCAACGAGCAATGTATTTCTCCGTAGAGGAGGTGTGGTTTACGATCCTCCGGAGCCGTTTATTGGACGCTTAGAATGTCTATCAAAGCGTCTGTAGGTAGCTCTTAGCCAATCAGATCAGTTATACCAGATGACGTAGTAGAGCAACAGAGATGGATGTTTGTTGTGTGTGTGTCTGTGAGAGAGTGTTGCTGCTGCTTTGCTTCTCCAGTTCTCGCTTTCTGCAAGATTATTTATTTTCACGCTTTATTCCCCCTCATGTCATTCAGCCACACACATCCACTGATTTTATGGGCAATAATCAAGCTGCTGCGGGTCTCTGGGGGCTCCACTGTCTGCGGTAGCGGGGCTATTAGCCGCTAGCGGCTATTAGATATTAGCGGCTATTAGCTATTAGCCGCTAACGGTGCTAATAGCCGCTAGCGACGCTAATAGCCCCGCTACCATAACGCCGGTGATCTCAGCGGAGCCCCCAGAGACCTTTCGCCTTTCAACTTTGGCTCTAAACTATTTAAAACACCATCTACAGCTAAAGAGAGTTTCGCGTCTGCAGCAGCCATGTTGGATCCGTAAGAAAACTACAAGCTTCCAAGTGCCGAGTAGTACGCGTCATCGTCTTGCCGTCCCTCCCCGCTCTGTGATTGGATCCTAAAACAGGGCTAAGAATCCTTCCTGGATTCCAGACTGCCTGGAGGTTCGAAATTAAATTCGAGCGCACAAGGCAGTCTGGGTATACCCAGGCTAAATATCTGATGGAACATTGTCGTAGAAAATCTTTAAATAAAAACACCTGATGACCAGGTACCTCTGAATAACAGCCTTGTGGAGGATTTATTGTAGCTATCAGAAACAGATGAATCAAAAGCCAGAATCATCAAAACTAGAAGAAAACCAGGCTTGAGATATGTCACTCTGTGTGTGATGAATCTATATAACGTTTCCATGATATTGTGGTGTTTTGAGCTGTAACCATGGTGACCGTGTCCCGCCTCCAGCTGTAAGGAGGAGATCTGCCGGGGCGTGGGCAGCCTCCTGGTCTACGTGAGGAGTCTGAAGGGTCTGGCAGCCATCAGAGACGCTGTGTGGGACCTGCTGTCCTCCGACTCCATCAGCCTCCACTGGACCTCCGTGTGTCAGAGGCTGCTGGAGCGCCCCCTGCTGGTCTGGGACGACTTCCTGCAGCAACTCTTCCTGCAGCGCCTGCAGGTCAGTGTCTCCCAAAGCTTCATCATCAGGGGTCTCAAACTCAGATTACCTGCAGGGGGCCGCTGGAGGCACTATCACAATGACCAAAAAAGACACAAAATTACAAAAAAAAACGACACAAAATGACTAAAAAAAGACACAAAATTACTAAAAAAAAGACACAAAATGACAGAAAAACACTAATTTACTTAAAGAAGAAACAAAATGTCCAAAAAAAGACAAAAATTTATAAAAAAAAGACAAAATTGATTAAAAAAAGACCCCAAATGACCCAAAAAAAGACACAAAATTACTAAAAAAAGACACACAATTACTAAAAAAAAACAACACAAATTGACAAAAAAAGACACAAAATTACTAAAAAAAAGACACAAAATGACAGAAAAAAACTAATTTACTTAAAGAAGAAACAAAATGACCAAAAATAGATGTAAAAATGACCAAAAAAAGACACAAAATGACCAAAAAAGACACAAAATGACCAAAAATGAAACAAAATTACCAGAAATAAACACAAAATGACCAAAAAAAGACACAAAATGACCAAAAAAAGACACAAAATGACCAAAAATAGATGCAAAAATGACCAAAAAAAGACACAAAATGACCAAAAATAGATGTAAAAATGACCAAAAAAAGACACAAAATGACCAAAAAAGACACAAAATGACCAAAAATAGACACAAAATGACCAAAAATAGACACAAAATGACCAAAAATAGATGTAAAAATGACCAAAAAAAGACACAAAATGACCAAAAAAGACACAAAATGACCAAAAAAGACACAAAATGACCAAAAATAGATGTAAAAATTACCAAAAAAAGACACAAAATTACCAAAAATGAAACAAAATGACCAAAAATAGATGTAAAAATGACAAAAAAAAGACACAAAATTACAAAAAAAGACACAAAATGACCAAAAATGAAACAAAATGACCAAAAATAAACACAAAATGACCAAAAATAGACACAAAATGACCAAAAATGAAACAAAATGACCAAAAATAAACACAAAATGACCAAAAATAGACACAAAATGACCAAAAATGAAACAAAATTACCAAAAAATGACACAAAAATTACTAAATTACCAAAATATATGTAAAAGTATTTTTAAAAATCTGAAAATAATATTGATGCATGGTGATTTAACATTAGTTTAGGTGTCAGGCCTCCCTGTTGATGCTCCACAGTTATATAATTATTATATAATTTATATAGTTTATAATATTCCACTGATCCGTGCTTTTATTCCTGAAGGCCATCACCAAAGAGGAGACTGAAGCCATCTCCTCCAGCTCCGTGCAGCTCCTCTCCTCCGCTGTGAGGGACCTGGAGACCCTCCAGGCCGCTCCGGGGGCCCCCCCCGGGTCCTGCCGGGGCTCCCAGTACGAGGTGGACGTGGCGTCCTTCCTGTGGTCGGAGGCCCCGGGGGACCTGCTGAGTGATGCCGGCTGGGTCAGTGTGAGCCAGAGGGGGCAGCAGCACCAGAGGAGCAGCCTGGCCATGAAGACCCAGGCCCTGACGCCCTGCGTCCAGAACTTCTGCTCCTCCCTCGATGCTAAGCTAAAGGCTAGGCTGGACGACCTGCAGTTCTACCTGCCCTCCCAGGACGCAGGTAAGAAACAAACAAACCCAGTCTGCTTCATCATACCTGAACATCAGATAACTAGCCTGAAGAAGATGCTAATTGATAATCCTCTGGGGGTCTATGATCGCATACATTTAAAAATATATACTATAACGTGTCAATTTTTGTCAAAAATAGTCACATTTTAAAATGCCTAAAAATTCTTAAAATGGGTCAATTATCGTCTGTTGACACATATTAGAGCATCATATGGCCAGAAATGACAGAAAAACACCATACTATGGGATGTCCAAAAAATTACCCTTTCAAAATAAAAGTCATGCTATAGCAGGTCTATTTTTGTTAAAAATGGTCAAATTTTAAAATGCCTAAAAATTCTTAAAATGGGTCAATTATCGTCTGTTGACAAATATTAGAGCATCATATGGCCAGAAATGACAGAAAAATACCATATTATGGGATATCCAAAAAATTACCCTTTCAAAATAAAAGTCATGCTATAGCAGGTCTATTTTTGTTAAAAATTGTCAAATTTTAAAATGCCTAAAAATTCTTAAAATGGGTCTATTATAGTCTGTTGACACATATTAGAGCATCATATGGCCAGAAATGACAGAAAAACACCATATTACGGGATGTCCAAAAAATTACCCTTTCAAAATAAAAGTCATGCTATAACAGGTCTATTTTTGTCAAAAATGCTGAAAATGGGTCAATTATCATCTGTAGAAAGATATTACAGCATCATATGGCCAGAAATATTTATATTTATATGAGAAAAGAATAAGGAACATTACAAAAGAACTAAATATGACAAACCCTAGTAAGGGCAGCATTTATACAGAAAGAAAGAAATATGTACGATAAAATGCTTAAAATGGGTCTTTTATTGTCTTTTGAAACATATAAGAGAATAGTATGGCCAGAAATGACAGAAAAACACAATTTTATGTATGGGATGTCCAAAAATGACCCTTTCAAAATAAAAGTCATACTATAGCATGTCTATTTTAGTCAAAAATGGTCAAATTTTAAAATGCCTAAAATTGATCCATTATCGTCTGTTGAAACATTAGAGCATCCGAAATATTTATATTTATATGAGGAAAGAATCGATATATTTGATATGGTCTAATTCCATATCACATATAAAAATATGTTGCTATATCTTTTTATGCTGATATATCGCCCAGCCCTAGAATTTAGCCTAACACTCTGATGTGTGTGTGTGCTAGCTTACTAAACAGAGATAAATGTTATAAATATATAATAATAAATGTTTGATGCTCTGCAGGCTCTGACTCCGTCTCAGCCTCCTTTGGACCCACAGAGACCTCCTCCTCAGCCTCCTCAGCCTCCTCAGCCTCCTCCTTTAACCGCTTCACCGACTCCCCGGCGGTGGAGGAGGCGCTGCGTGAAGGCTGCGTGGCGTGCGTCCGCCACATCCTGTCCTCGGTCCGCTCTGAGCTGGCTGCTGCTTCACCTGAGCCCACCTCCACCTGCAGCTCCACCCGCCTCAGCTCGGTCCTGTTCATGGCCCGGCTCTGCCAGTCCCTGGGGGAGCTCTGCCCCAACCTGAAGCACTGCATCCTGGGAAAACAGAAGGGCTCCGAGGCCCTGCCGAGGGGGACGCCCCGGCAGGGCAAGAAGCTAGGCAAAGCCCGGGGGGCCGCCCCGGAGGTCAGCCCTGCCCAGGCCAAGTGGGCGGGGCTGAGGGAGGAGCTTATCGCCTGCAGCATGGAGGCGTACCGCATCTGGAGCTCCGCCCTCTCCAAGGTGTGTATTTACCTGAAACTTTACCTGTCCACTGTGGTTTGTTGTGTGTTCAGGTGTGTAGGATTCAGGTTTTCAAAGACTAACCTGTCACCATAGTCAACATATCGACTTACTGTTCGATATATACAAATGGACGCGATACTTTTTGTGGACTTGATAATTGTTGTTTACATAAGCCATCTACATTTTTGCTAACTGCTAACTGTGCATGTGGTGTCCGTTGCTTATTGTAAACAAACCGGCATCGCTAACTGTGCACGTGGTGTCCGTCGCTTATTGTAAACAAACTGGCATCGCTAACTGTGCACGTGGTGTCCGTTGCTTATTGTAAACAAACTGGCATCGATAACTGTGCACAGTGTCTGGTGCTTATTGTAAACAAACAGAGATCGCTAAGTGAACACCTCCTGCAGCAGCAGCACATACACACTGTACTGCTACAGAGCTAACTGTTAGCCTGTTAGCACATACACACTGTACTGCTACAGAGCTAACTGTTAGCCTGTTATCACATACACACTGTACTGCTACAGAGCTAACTGTTAGCCTGTTAGCACATACACACTGTACTGCTACAGAGCTAACTGTTAGCCTGTTAGCACATACACACTGTACTGCTACAGAGCTAACTGTTAGCCTGTTAGCACATACACACTGTACTGCTACAGAGCTAACTGTTAGCCTGTTAGCACATACACACTGTACTGCTACAGAGCTAACTGTTAGCCTGTTAGCACTGACTGTCCTGCTGCTTAAAGGAGCCACGCCTCTCTTATAGTGGACGCATTATAACGCAGACTTTTTGTGCTTTTTCTGTAATACTGCAAATGTTTGACAGGCAGTAGGAATTAACGAAAAAATCAGGTGGTTCGGTTAGGTGGTTTTTATATATGCTCCCTCATACAGTAGCTTCCAAACATGACTTGAGTTTATTGATCTTCCTGGTGACTGTGTGGTGTTTTCCAGATGCTGCTGGATAAGTTTGGTGCAGCGCTGCATGCAGAGTCTGCCGGCTCCATCCTAACAACAGCCACCAACTGGGAGGACCTGGAGATCCAGGAGGAGGCCGAGTCGGGGAGCAGCGTCACCTCCAAGATCCGTCTTCCAGTCCAGGTCTGCGTCTCCTCATGTCCTCTAACTCAGACAGGAAGTAGAAGTCACACATCAAGTCACACATCAAGTCACTGAAACCACTGGAGTCAGTGGTTTCAGTGACTTGATGTGTGACTTGTGTGTGACTTGTGTGTGACTTGATGTGTGACTCGTTTGTGACTTGTGTGTGACTCGTGTATGACTCGTGTGTGACTTGTGTGTGACTCGTGTGTGACTCGTGTGTGACTTGTGTGTGACTCGTGTGTGACTCGTGTGTGACTCGTGTATGACTCGTGTGTGACTTGTGTGTGACTTGATGTATGACTTGATGTGTGACTCATGTGTGACTCGTGTGTGACTTGATGTGTGACTTGTGTGTGACTCGTTTGTGACTCGTGTGTGACTCGTGTGTGACTCGTGTGTGACTCGTGTGTGACTCGTTTGACTTGTGTGTGACTCGTGTGTGACTCGTGTGTGGCTCGTGTGTGACTCGTGTGTGACTCGTTTGTGACTCGTGTGTGACTCGTGTATGACTCGTGTGTGACTCGTGTGTGACTCGTGTATGACTCGTGTGTGACTCGTGTGTGACTTGATGTGTGACTTGATGTGTGACTCGTGTGTGACTCGTGTGATACTCGTGTGATACTCGTGTGTGACTCGTGTGTGACTCGTGTGTGACTTGATGTGTGACTCGTGTATGACTCGTGTGTGACTCGTGTGATACTCGTGTGTGACTCGTGTGTGACTCGTGTGTGACTCGTGTGATACTCGTGTGATACTCGTGTGTGACTCGTGTGTGACTCGTGTGTGACTTGATGTATGACTTGATGTGTGACTCGTGTGTGACTTGATGTGTGACTCGTGTGTGACTCGTGTGTGACTCGTGTGATACTCGTGTGTGACTCGTGTGTGACTCGTGTGTGACTCGTGTGTGACTTGATGTATGACTTGATGTGTGACTCGTGTGTGACTCGTGTGTGACTCGTGTATGACTCGTGTGATACTCGTGTGATACTCGTGTGTGACTCGTGTGTGACTCGTGTGTGACTCGTGTGTGACTTGATGTGTGACTCGTGTGTGACTCGTGTATGACTCGTGTGTGACTCGTGTGTGACTTGATGTGTGACTCATGTATGACTCGTGTATGACTCATGTATGACTCGTGTGTGACTCGTGTGTGACTTGATGTGTGACTCATGTATGACTCGTGTGTGACTCATGTATGACTTGTGTGTGACTCGTGTGTGACTTGTGTGTGACTCGTGTGTGACTTGATGTGTGACTCATGTATGACTCGTGTATGACTCATGTATGACTTGTGTGTGACTCGTGTGTGACTTGTGTGTGACTCGTGTGTGACTTGATGTGTGACTCATGTATGACTCGTGTATGACTCGTGTATGACTCGTGTGTGACTCGTGTGATACTCGTGTGTGACTCGTGTGTGACTTGTGTGTGACTTGTGTGTGACTTGATGTGTGACTCGTGTGTGACTCGTGTGTGACTCGTGTATGACTCGTGTGTGACTCGTGTGTGACTCGTGTGTGACTTGTGTGTGACTTGTGTGTGACTCGTGTGTGACTCGTGTGTGACTTGATGTATGACTTGATGTGTGACTCGTTTGTGACTCGTGTATGACTCATGTATGACTCGTGTGTGACTTGTCTGGTGCAGCCGTCGTGGTCGGTGCAGGCGCTGCTGTTCCAGCTGTGCGTGGCGGTGAACCGTGTGGGGGGCCACGCTCTGCCCCGGCCCACCCTGCAGGAGCTGCTGCAGGCCTGCCTGGCCCAGGCCCTGGACCACTACCACAGCCTGAGCCAGCAGCCCCCCCCCACGGTAAATACTGACCTCTGACCTCTATGATCACCACTAACACACGATACAGGATTATGTACCACTCTCTCATACATCTATTTTGGTCATTTTGTCTCTTTTTGGGTCATTTTTGCATCTATTTTTGGTCATTTGATGTATTGTTGTTGTTATGTTGTGTCTTTTTTTTGGTCATTTTTGTCTCTTTTGGGGTCATTTTTGCATCTATTTTGGTTATTTGATGTATTGTCGTTGTTATTTTGTGTCTCTTTTGGTAGTTTTATGTCTTTTTTTGGTGATTTTTGTGTCTTTTTGGTCAGTTTTGTCTCTTTTTGGGTCATTTTTGCATCTATTTTTGGTCATTTTGTGTCTTTTTGGGTCATTTTTGCATCTATTTTGGTCATTTGATGTATTGTCGTTGTTATGTTGTGTCTCTTTTGGTAGTTTTATGTCTTTTTTTGGTAATTTTTGTGTCTTTTTGGGTCATTTTTGCATCTATTTTGGTCATTTTGTGTCTTTTTGGGTCATTTTTGCATCTATTTTTGGTCATTTGATGTATTGTTGTTATGTTGTGTCTTTTTTTTGGTCATTTTTGTCTCTTTTTGGGTCATTTTTGCATCTATTTTTGGTCATTTTGTGTCTTTTTGGGTCATTTTTGCATCTATTTTGGTCATTTGATGTATTGTCGTTGTTATGTTGTGTCTCTTTTGGTAGTTTTATGTCTTTTTTTTGTAATTTTTGTGTCTTTTTGGGTCATTTTTGCATCTATTTTGGTCATTTTTGTGTCTTTGGTCAGTTTTGTGTCTTTTTGGGTCATTTTTGCATCTATTTTGGTCATTTTTGTGTCTTTTTGGTCAGTTTTGTGTCTTTTTGGGTCATTTTTGCATCTATTTTGCATCTATTTTATAATATGGTTTTTGTGTGTTTTGAGTTTGTTTCTATGTCTTTTTTGTTTTGTGTTTTTGTCCTTTTTTGTGTGTTTTTTGTGTGTTTTGTCATTTTTTTGGGTGTATTTGGTGGGTTTTTTGTAATTTTTTAGTTTTTTTTTGTCTTTTGTGTTTTTTGTCTTTTTTGTGTGTTTTTGTGTTTTTTGTCATTTTTGTGTTTTTTTGTTTTTTGTCATTTTTGTGTTTTTATGTGTTTTTTGTCATTTTTGTGTTTTTATGTGTTTTTTGTCATTTTTGTGTTTTTGTGTGTTTTTGTGTTTTTTGTCATTTTTGTGTTTTTTTGTTTTTTGTCATTTTTGTGTTTTTTTGTGTTTTGTGTGTTTTTATCTTTTTGTGTGTTTTTTGCCATTTTTTTGTGTTTTTATGTGAATGGTAAATGGACCTGAACTTATATAGCTTTTCTAGTCGCTTAGCAACCACTCACCTTCACTTTCTGAGATGATTGACAACAAATATTGAACTTTTTCACGATATTCAAATTTTTTGAGATGTAGCTGTATATGGAAGGCAACATAGTTTAAATGTAAAGGTTGTGATGATAAAGAGTGTGTGTGTGTGTGTGTGTGTGTGTGTGTGTGTGGTCAGGACGTGTTCCCCATGACCCAGAACAGAGCTCTGCAGCTGCTCTTTGACCTGCGCTACCTCAACACCACGCTGGGCAGCAGACTGGAGGAGGCCAAGACCTCCAGGCTCCACCAGGACCCCAGGTACACCACACAGGTTCACCACACACACACACACACACACACACACACACACACACACAAAATTTAGTTTATTTATTCAAAGCTTTCTTTCAATATTTTGCTTGTTCGATATCTATTTAGGTATAAAATCTCTCCATATTGAAGAAGCTCAAGAAAAAGCTGTGAAATGGTTGTGTGTGTGTGTGTGTGTGTGTGTGTGTGTGTGTGTGTGTGTGCAGATTCCAGGAGGCGTGTGATTGGCTGGAGGGCTTCATCGACCCGTTTGATCTGGACGTGTTCACTCCTCCTCTCAACACCAACCTGAGCAGGCTGAGCCAGAGGAGCTCGGTACACACACACACACACACACACACACACACACACACACACACAGACACACAGACACAGAGACACACACACACACACAGAGAGAGACACACACACAGAGACACACACACACAGAGAGAGAGAGACACACACACACACACACACACAGAGACACACACACACACACAGAGAGAGACACACACACACACAGAGACACACACACACACACACACACAGAGACACACACACACACACACAGAGACACAGAGACACACACACACACACAGAGAGACACAGAGACACACACACACACAGAGAGAGACACACACACACACAGAGACACACACACCCACACACACACACACAGAGACACACACACACACACACACACAGAGACACACACAGAGACACACACAGAGACACACACACACACACACACACACACAGACACACACACACACACACAGACACAGAGAGAGAGAGACACAGAGAGAGAGAGAGACACACACACACACACACACACACACACACACAGAGAGAGAGAGACACACACACACAGAGAGAGAGACACACACACAGAGAGAGAGAGACACAGAGAGACACACACACACACACACACACACACACAGACACACACACAGACACACACACAGAGAGACACACACAGAGAAAGAGAGAGAGACACACACACACACAGACACACACACACACACACACACACACACACACACACACACAGACACACACATACACACACACACACACACACACAGACAGGAAGTGTATTTGTAGCTTGACCAACAGGGAAGCATCAGCACTGAGTTTATTAAATAATTACCTTCAAAGGAAACTTTCTGACATGAAATCTTCCAGCAGGATGTAAACAAAGCACCAGTGGAACATTAGTGTTGACGTTAACTCCAGTGAGTTCATCATGTCTCTGCTGTCCAGATGAGGCAGAAACAGTAGAAATGCCTCGTTTATTGCTCTGTTTAGGAACTACACAAACCTCAAAATCACAACCAACAGCATGAGAATCAGCTTCTCTCAACACCTCGCAGGATAAATTCACTAAAATATGCAATAGAACGGACATACGCAATACAATTAATATGTGTAAGACATACAATCTACCTCATCTATAATTTTGTAGCATTTTCAGTAGTCATTCATTTAGTTTCATACTTATTTATTACATCACATGTCCTTGTTCCTGTTCCTGTCCTCTGTGTTTTTACATGTTTTACTCATGTTGTTTTGTGTTGTGATTGTCATAAATATGCACCTTATGCAGCAGCACTTTCAATTTCGTTATAAAGTTGCCGATATCATGACGATAAAGGCTTTTTGATGTGATTTTAGTGTAAATGTGAGTGTGATGGTGTGTTCAGGTGCTGCTGGGGCTGCTGACGGGCTCAGAGAAGCAGTTCTCCTCCAGGAGCAGCAGTGTGAACTCTCAGGAGCCGTACAACATCCTGCCGCTGGCCAGCAGCCACACCAGGTCAGAGGTCACCGCTAGCTAGCTAGCTCCTAGCGTAGCAACACAGCTCTGGCAAACATTTGTTTTTAATTCTTTGTGACATCAGTATAATTAGCATAAACCAAACATACAATCGCTGAGAAGTGATTTTTTTATGTAAATTTGCACAAATTTGAACTATATGGATGTATGCGATATGGTCTAATTCCATATCACATTTAAAATATATCTATATGTCTTTTATATGGATATATATCGCCCAGCCCTAGCATTCAGTGAACAAGGCTACTGTAAAGTAGAGCAGTACTCTACTGAGTCCAGCAGAAAGGATCATCTTTATTTAAAATATTAATTAGATATATATCTGACAGGTAGTTTAGCCATTTGACTATTAAACTTTATTATTTTTTATATTTTGTTACTTTTCTTCAAATACACTACATTATGTATCAAAACTAAGATGGTAAGCCTTATAGATGAATATGATACGCCTCAAAGTAAATTAGGAGATGATCCTGAAATTGACATGAAACACTCAGCAGGAGGAGTGTAGCTCTGTAGCTACTTAGCTAACTACTTAGCCAAAAAGTTAGCTAAATAGTTAGCTTAGAAAGCTACTTTTGCTAAATATTTAGCAAAGAAGTTAGCTAAGTAGTTAGCTTAGCAAGCTACTTAGCTAAATACTTAGCCAAAAAGTTAGCTTAGTAGTTAGCTTAGCAAGCTACTTAGATAAATACTTAGCCAAGAAGATAGCTAAGTAGTTCACTTAGCAAGCTACTTAGCTAAATACTTAGCCAAGAAGTTAGCTAAGTAGTTAGCTTAGCAAGCTACTTAGCCAAGAAATTAGCTTAGTAGTTAGCTTAGCAAGCTACTTAGCTAAATACTTAGCCAAGAAGTTAGCTAAGTAGTTAGCTTAGCAAGCTACTTAGCTAAATATTTAACCAAGAAGTTAGCTAAGTAGTTAGCTTAGCAAGCTACTTAGCCAAGAAATTAGCTTAGTAGTTAGTTTAGCAAGCTACTTAGCTAAATACTTAGCCAAAAAGTTAGCTTAGTAGTTAGCTTAGCAAGCCACTTAGCTAAATACTTAGCCAAGAAGTTAGCTAAGTATATAGCTTAGCAAGCTACTTAGCTAAATACTTAGCCAAGAAGATAGCTTAGTAGTTAGCTTAGCAAGCTACTTAGCTAAATACTTAGCCAAGAAGTTAGCTAAGTATATAGCTTAGCAAGCTACTTAGCTAAATACTTAGCCAAGAAGTTAGCTTAGTAGTTAGCTTAGCAAGCTACTTAGCTAAATACTTAGCCAAAAAGTAAGCTAAGTAGTTAGCTTAGCAAGCTACCTAGCAAAATACTTTGCCAAGAAGTTAGCTTACAAAGCTACTTAACTAAAAATAGATACGGATAATTTTTGACCCATTTTGTGCATTAGAAGAGTAGTGACACAAAAAGGGATTTTATTAAAATAATAAATAAAGGAAAACATAAAATAAGGATGTATGATGATCAAAAACAAACTAATTGAGGAAAACCTGGAATACTGAATGATGAAAATAATTTATTGCAAAGATATAGAAGATAAAAACTCTGTTGCTGGGTGACTTTAGAGCGTGTTGAGCACCAGAGGCTGATGTCAGTGTTTCCCTGGTTGCTCTCTGCAGGTTTGGGCTGCTGCCTCTCAGCATGACCAACCAGCGGAGAGCCAAGTCTGGATCCAGCACCAGGAGCTGTGAAGCTCCTCAGCTGGTGAGTAACACCTGACATCACTTCCTCTACACCTCCACTGTTGATGTTGATGTTGTTGTTGATCTGATGACATCATCAGTCTGTCTTCATCTCTTCATTCTGTCTCATTGTTTGTTCCATCCTGAAATGTTGCCTGTTGCTCTCTCTGCCTCCAGCGTTAAACAGCAGGCAAGTTCCTCTGTGTGTGTGTGTGTGTGGTGTGTGTGTGTGTGGTGTGTGTGTGTGTGTGTGTGTGTGTGTGTTGTGTAGTGTAGTGTAGTGTTTTGTGTAGAGCTTTGGTTTACCTTTGGTCCATTTGCAGTGTGACATTACTGTATTAACTGATTTAATGATTCTGTAGTTTAACCCAGGGGGCTCAAACTGGCGGCCCGTGGGCCAATTGTGGCCCTCGTGACGATATTTTGTGGCCCCCACCTTGATCATGTTGTGTGTGGAAGGTCCCTTTAATTACTTTTTTTTTTTTTTGTAGTAATTTTATGTCTTTTTTAAATAATTTTGTGTCTTTTTTGGTCATTTTGTGTCTTTTTTAAGGAATTTAGTGTTTTTTATAGTAATTTTGTGTCTTTTTTTTAATTATTTTGTGTCTTTTTTGGTCATTTTGTGTCTTTTAAAAAAAAGTAATATAGGTTTTTTTTCTGTCATTTTGTGTCTTTTTTTTTTAAAAATTGTGGCTTTTTTTGGTCATTTTGTTTCATTATTTGGTAATTTTTGTCTTTTTTTTTAGTAATGTGTCTTTTTTTGGTCATTTTGTGTCTTTTTTAAGTAATTTAGAGTTTTTTATAGTAATTTTGTGTCTTTTTAAATTATTTTGTGTCTTTTTTGGTAATTTTGTGCCTTTTTTGGTCATTTTGTGTCTTTTAAAAAAAAGTAATATAGGTTTTTTTCTGTCATTTTGTGTCTTTTTATTTGGTCATTTTTGTCATTTTTTTTTTATTTTGTGGCTTTTTTTTGGTCATTTTGTGTCTTTATTTGGTAATTTTTGTCTTTTTTTTAGTCATTTTGTGTCTTTTTTTGGTCATTGTGACACTGCCTCCAGTGGCCCCCAGGTAATTAGAGTTTGAGGCCCCTGGTTTAACCCGTAGAATGCTGCTCTGCATGGTAGATCTCAGAGTCTTTGGGCTCCAGTCCTGGTTAGGGTCCTGGTCTCTGATTGGCCCAGGTACATTTAAATTTGGTAAAATGAGGTTGAACTCTCTGTTACGTGGAGCTAAAACAAAAGTTGAGGGGAGCTCTTAAAGAGGGTCTATCACGCTTTTATCATTGGCAACATTTAATATGAACATCTCACATTGTAACATTGTGTATATGTTGGAAAATGAAAATCATTATAGGTCCCTTTTAAGATGTATGTAATATATATATAACCTAACATTACCCCACTAAAGTTATTATGGTTAACAAAAACTAACAAAATAACAAAAACTAGAATTGAAAAAACATTTTCGTCACTTGAAATAAAAATAAAAACGAGAGTTTTTTAAAGAAACGATAACTAACTTAAACTGTATTGTGTGGTTACAAAACTAACTGAAAAAAGTTGACAAAGACGAACGATATTTTGACTATAATTTTCTACATATTTCCAGTGTTTCTATTGTTTGTATTCCTGCTTTGTGGGTTTCTGGGAGAGGCGATAGTTAAATTACTAGTGCCGGGACTCGATTAAAGAAATTAATCTAATTAATTAGAGCCTTTGTAATTAATTAATCAAAATTAATCGCATTTTAATCGCATATTAATATTTGACCTGAGAACATTAATTAATCTTAATTAACGCATTAAGAGTAAGTAATTAAGACACAAAATTACTAAAACAAGACATAAAATAACAGAAAAAACACTAAATTACTTTAAAAAGACACAAAATGACAAAAAAGACACAAAATGACCAAAGAAATACACAGAATTACAAAAAAAAGACACAAAATTATTAAAAAAAGACACAAAATTACCAAAAAAAGACAAAAAATTGGGAAAAAAAGACACAAAATGACCCAAAAATACACAAAATGACCAAAGAAGTACATAGAATTACCAAAAAAATACACAAAATCATTTTTAAAAAGACACAAAATGACCCAAAAAAAAAGACACAAAAATACACAAAATTACTAAAATGCATAAAAAAATGTTTTAACACGTTGATTTTTGTGTAATTAATTAATCTTAATTAACGCGTTAAAGTCCCGGCCCTAGAAATGACCTTAATGAAACTGTTGGCTGTAAAGAGAAACTTCTCAGCTTTCAGAAAACATTGGAGTTTTTCCGGTAGTTGAGTTATTACGGTAATATAAAGTGTCTCCGGTGCAGCAGTCTGAAAACTCTGGATGTTGTGTTTTCACTGTGTGCAAGTGAAAGTCTTCAATTCAGCCATGATGTTACTAGGGTTGTTAAAAGTGTCCATACTCAAAAAAGTATCCATACTGATACGCTGTATCCGGATACGATCCTCTTTTTTAAAAGTATCCGGTATCTGAAGCTTGTTATCATAGTTGCAACTCGTTAGCCTCGTAGCATATTTGCCTAAGTCATATTTGAATGTTTTCGGGAAACAAGAAAAAACACAATTTTTAGTAAGCCCATTGGTATTTTTAATTGATATTGTAACAGTAAGTTCAAATAGAAGTGTGAACAAGTTTGCATAAAAAATTAAACACATCGATTTCATAACAGATAAAAGTGACTTAGGCAGAATATGCCCTGACTAAGGCAATTTTTCTCTTAAAATAATGTAGTTTGGTTTGTATGTAGCCGCAAAAATGCCTAAATCAAAGAGATGACTAAGGCAGAAAGTGATTTTGGACTCTAACAAGTGTTCTGATAGGCTGAGAACAGGCAATGAGGCAGAAAGATGCAGCAGTGGTAGGAGAGTAAAGTTAGGCAGATATCACAATTTGGCCAAAAAATGACTTAGGCAATTATGCTATGAGGCTAACGAACTGTTTTTATCATAAATATTTAACCTGTGGTTCTGTTCATTTTTACATGTTGCATTTTTCTTGTTGTTAAAAATATTTCTGTTCAATTTTGGGGTCTTTGTTTTTATCCTGGTGGTATGGAGTATCGGATATCGGATACTACTTAATTAAACATTAAGTGTTGGCTCAAAGCAAACCAGAGCTGTACCCATTCTTAAAGTCTTATAGTCTTAAGTAGTTTTTTTTTTTTTTTTTTCTTTCTTTTTCTCTGTTATTTCTTTCTTTTCTCCTTTATTGTTGTATAGATTTATGATGATTTTAAACTCTAAGCTATATTTATACAGGGTTTATTTTATTTTATATATTTTTTTTTTTTTCTCAGGGTAAATGTATATTGTAATTGTTTGTAATTTTATTCTATTTTGTAGATGGTGTAATTGTATATTGGATTTTTTTAGTATTGTGATTTTGTATGTAGTTGTAAAAGCCTAACTAGGGACAGGAGTTGAAAATTAGCTGAAGCTATATCTCTGTATGCAGCACATCAGATGCATGTCCTGTATCTATGCTAACTGCATTGTCCCTATCAAATAAAATAAATTCAATTCAATTCAATTCCTGAGTATCCAGTTGAACACTTTAGTATGGTGACACTAGATATTACAAATCATATTTTTTCGCGGCGGTGCTGAAAACCCAGCAGCAGATGTGTTGTCATGACTTTAACCCACCAAACCGTCTGTAACCTGATGTTTTCTCTTCTATCTCAGCAGAGCCGGCCGTCCTCCTCAGCCGACAGCGAGGAGCGGTTCCGGCCCGGCAGTCTGTTCAGACAGCTGGCGGACCAGGAGGAAGACTCCGCCGCACCTTCCTTATTCAAGCTCAGCTGGCTGTCTGGAGGCGGGAAATAACCCTGCACCGCTCCACGCCTTCCTTTCATTCAGCAGGAAATTCATATGTATAGTAAAAGAATATTTGTCTTTCAACAATGTGTCTTGTGTGTTTTAATTAACTTTGAGGACACGTCATTTCATTTTGGACATGTATTTACACCAGGGGTCTCAAACTGGCGGCCCGCGGGCCAATTGTGGCCCTCGTGACGATATTTTGTGGCCCCCACCTTGATATGAAAGTTTAATGTGAGTTTTATATGAATGGCACTTTACTGTGTTGTGTGTGGAAGGTCCCTTTAATTACTGTTTATGGTAATTTTGTCTTTTTTTAGTAATTTTGTGTATTATTTTTTAATAATTGTGTCTTTTTTTGGTAATTTTGTGTCTTTTTAGGTCATTTTGTATGTTTTTGGGTTATTTTGTGTCTTTTTTTTAATGTGTGTCTTTTTTTTTGTAATTTTGTGTCTTTTTTAGTAATTGTGTGTATTTTTTGGGTAATTTTGTGTCTTTTTTGGGTCATTTTGTATCTTTTGGGGTCATTGTGTCTTTTTTGGTAATTCTGTGTATTTTTTGGTCATTTTGTGTCTTTTTTGGTCATTTTGTGTCTTTTTTTGGCCTTTTTTGTCTTTTTTTTGTAATTTTGTGTCTTTTTTTGGTCATTTTGATACTACCTCCAGCGGCCCCCAGGTAATTTGAGTTTGAGACCCCTGATTTACCTCATTTCCAGCTCATTAATATAGGGCATATACAGTTCATATATTCTGAAACATGCACACATTTAATTGAACTTTATTAGCTTCACTGGTATTATTTATTCCATTTCCAACCACCAAGATGTGATCAGTTCCAGTGAGTCTTCCTGATGAGCACCTTCACCACACACGTCACAGTTTACCCGCGTTAGCCGCAAGCTAACGTTAGCTAACAATTAAAGTTGTGTTAATCACAAAAAGCTACTATTACTTCCTGTCGCTTAACAATGCAGCTTTCAGAATAAGAGCACAGTGTGTATAAACCACCACATAATTTACAAGAAGACTGTCAAAATAAGATGCCTTAAATAAAACATACAAGAACCTTTATTCTCCTTTACAATAATTCATTTAATTAATGAATTTGTGGCCATCGGAGATGGCAGCCATATAAAATCTATGAGAACCAATATATCTTCCAAACCACTCATAAAGTCAATCTTTGTGTCAAAATCTACATTTTCTGGGTCAAAGAAACATTTAAAGCTCCAGTGAGCCTTCCTGCATGAGCTCCTTGCACCACAGACAACTTTTACTGTGATATTAAAGTCATCTAATACTACAAGAAACAGCTCAGAAACCTTTTGGGAGAGTTTTTTTAGGGTTAGCATTTTATTTTTCCATATCTGCACCCTCCTAAAAGCAGAACTAATTCTCCTGTGCAGTGTATAGACCCTAACAAAGGGCTAGTTTCTATGTGTCCTCACATTATATAGACATGTTTCTACTACTTCCTGTCTATTTTGCTCATCATGGCCTTGACGTCGACGGGAGCAGAAGCAGCAGCAGCCTTGGCCTTCTCCACCTCCTCCTGCTGCCAGAGGATCATAGGACTGATGCCGGGGCTTCGGTTCATGGCGTTCTGCTCCAACTGGGCTGGACTAGGGTGGAAACAGAAACATGAGGAGGTCAAGATGGTAGTGTAGGTACTGGTTCTTGGATGGAAAGAAAAAGCCTGAACCTGGACAGACATAAAGTTAATATTCATTTCATGGTGTGACCAGGCCCTACACCCATATGTTGACTTTCTCAATACTATTAGACATTTCCTGATATTCATAGGCCCGTAGTTTTTATTCATTTGTCCATACAGGTGAATTATTCTGGATAATCTATGGAGCTCAAATGTTTAGTGAATGATTCAGTCTTTATCTGGGCTACAAAGTCCATTCACATATTTATATATATTCAACAATAAATGATGTATATAAATATATATATATGTACTAGAGGTGTGGGAGAAAATACTTGAGATACTTGAACTCCTTCTCTTGAGGCAGTACCTGTCTCCACCCAGAGGGGGCAGTACCTGTCTCCACCCAGAGGAGGCAGTACCTGTCTCCACCCAGAGGGGGCAGTCCACCGTTTTCCGGCAGAGAACCATGGCCTCAGACTTGGAGGTGCTGACTCTCATCCCAACCGCTCCGCACTCGGCTGCAAACCGCCCCAATGAGTGCTGGAGGTCCGGGCTTGATGAAGCCAAAAGAACCACATCATCTGCAAAAAGCAGAGATGCAATTCTGAGGTCACCAAACCGGATCCCTTCCTCCCCCCGGCTGCGCCTTGAGATCCTGTCCATGAAGACCACGAACAGAATCGGAGACCAGGGGCAACCCTGGCGGAGGCCAACACCCACCGGGAACGTGTTTGACGTTGTGCCGAGTATGCGGACACAGCTCTCACTTTGGTTATATAGGGACCGGATAGCTCGTAGCAACGAGCCCGGTACCCCATATTCCCGCAGTACCCCCCACAAGACTCCCCGAGGGATACGCCGTAAGCCTTCTCCAAGTCCACAAAACACATGTAGACTGGATGGGCAAACTCCCATGACCCCTCCAGAAGTCTCGCAAGGGTAAAGAGCTGGTCCGTTGTTCCACGGCCAGGACGAAAGCCGCATTGTTCCTCCTGAATCTGAGGTTCGACAATCGGCCGGAGCCTCCTTTCCAGCATCCTGGAGTAGACTTTCCCGGGAGGCTGAGAAGTGTAATTCCACGGTAATTGGAACACACCCTCCGGTCCCTCTTTTTAAAAATGGGAACCACCACCCCGGTCTGCCACTCCACTGGCACTGTCCCAGACCTCCACGCCACACTGAAGAGGCGTGTCAACCATGACAGCCCAACAGTGTCCAGAGCCTTCAGCATCTCAGGGAGAATCTCATCCAACCCTGGCACCTTGCCGCCGGGTAGCTTTTTGACTACCTCGGCGACCTCTGCCAGGGATACTGATGAGTCTTCCCCTGAGTCTTCAGACTCTGCCTCCTCTACAGAGGACGTGTTGGCTGGATTAAGGAGTTCCTCAAAGTGTTCTTTCCACCATCTGAGGACATCCCCAGGTCGGGTCAGCAGGTCTCCTCCCCCGCTGAACACAGCTTGGGCCAAGCCCTGATTTCCCTTCCTGAGTCACCAGACGGTTTTCCAGAACCTCTTTGAGGCCGACCAAAAGTCCTCCTCCATGGCCTCCCCGAATTCCTCCCATACCCTAGTTTTTGCTTCAGCGACTGCTGCAGCTGCAGCCCTTCTGGCCGAACGGTTCCTGTCTGCTGCTTCCAGAGACCCCTCAGCCAGCCGAGACCCAAAGGCCTCCTTCTTCACCACCTGAGCCCAACTATTTCTAGTTGGTAACGCTCCACCTCCTGCGAGGTGACGTTCCACGTCCCCAGAGCTGCTGGAGCAGGGGGTCAGGGGTCAGCACGCCCAGGTACCCTCCTTTGCCTGCCGCCCGACTCACTTCGCACCCGAAACTTAAACCTAACTCTGTGGGTGGGGGGCCCACAGGTTGGCGGGTCCACATGATTTTTTCGTTCTGAGCCCGGCTGGGCCGCATGGACGAAGGCCCGGCCACCAGACGCTCGCCTGCGTGGCCCCCTCCCGGGTCTGGCTCCAGGAGGGGGCCCCGGTTTACCCAGGTGGAGCGAGGTACTCTGTTGTACGTGTTCCCGCTTCATAAAGGTCTTTGAAGATTGATACAGCATAGTATCAGGATATTTTGCGTGGCAATATTTTATCAATTCATGGCCGCCAAGAATTGACATTTAGCATTCTGGCGGCCTGCTGTTTTCGCTGTTTACAGCGTAGCAGGCTTAAAAATATAATGGAGATACTGGAATCATATGAAGCTAGAAGATCTAAGGAGTCTGTAGGCACCAAGTATGTCAGGATATCGTGTCCGGAATATGTTGAAATATCGCTGCAAACTTTGGCTATTTTTCATGTTTCATGATGTGATGTTCAAAGCGGTCATGTGACCTCTGACCTCATGCTATCTCAATGGAAACAACCTCTCTGGTTCCCTCAGGTCTCCTCTTTACATGCATGGCTGCCTCTTTCTCTTATTTGACAAAACAATTCGGTAACACTTTACAATAACCATCAAAGTGATGTTTATAGATGGTTAATAAACCGTATTATTAACCATTTACAAAGTGCTATACATATTAAATCTTTAAATGTTGTCAAAAAAATTCTTAAAGGTATATGAATCATTTTGAAATAATTTACATACTTAACATTGGTGTTAAAAATGTTATAATGAGTGCAAAACTAATAATTATAATGTAATTGTTTGTTAATGGTAAAGTAACTATCAACTTACATTAATATACCATCTATTTGGTTATTTTATATATATATATATATATATATATATATATATATATATATATATATATATATATATAGGCTACCAGACACCAACCTGAAGTTATGAGCCTCGGGGTTCTGAGCCTTCTTCTGGATGTCTTTGTACACTGGTGACTTGAGGTAACGGAAGAAAGTGTCCTGTAGCGATGAGAGCAAATACAAGCAGGTCAACTCAACAATATATCATTTGTATCAAAAATTATTTATTAAAAATGTTTAAATGTATTATTATTTAAATTTAAGGGAAAAAAATACAACATTATGATAAAACAAATCTAAAACCTATGACAAAAAAAAAACAAATTTACAAGGAAAAAATGACAAATTTAAGAGAAAAAATCTCATATTCATAAAAATATGTCATCATAAAAAATCATAAATTTACAAGAAAAAATAAAAAAATTAATACAAAATAATACAATTTTATGATAAAAAAATCTAAAAATTAATGAGAAAATACAAATTTACGAGAGAAAAAAAATCTCAAACTTCTTCACAATATTCAAATTTTCTGAGACACTGAGTTCTGTGTTTTCATTCTCTCTAAGCCAGAATCATCAAAATTACAAGAAAAATCTAACAAATTTACAATAAAAAAAATTCAAAATTTACAAGAAAAAAATACAAAATTATGAAAAGAAAATCTAAAATTTATGAGAAAAAAACCTCATCTTTATGAGAAAAAGCTCATAAATTTACAAGAAAAAAATCTAAAAATTAAGACAAAAAATACAAATTTAAGACAAAAAATACAAATTTATGATTAAAAAAAATATCTAAAAATTCATGAGAAAAATACAAATTTACGAGAGAAAAAAATCTCAAACTTCTTCACAATATTCAAATTTTCTGAGACACTGAGTTCTGTGTTTTCATTCTCTCTAAGCCAGAATCATCAAAATTACAAGAAAACTCTAACAAATTTACAATAAAAAAAAAATTCAAAATTTACAAGAAAAAAATACAAAATTATGAAAAGAAAATCTAAAATTTATGAGAAAAAAACTCATATTTATGAGAAAAAGCTCATAAATTTACAAGAAAAAAATAAAAAAATTGAGACAAAAAATACAAATTTAAGACAAAAAATACAAATTTATGATAAAAAAAAATATCTAAAAATTCATGAGAAAAATACAAATTTACAAGAGAAAAAAATCTCAAACTTCTTCACAATATTCTAATTTTCTGAGACACTGAGTTCTGTGTTTTGATTCTCTCTAAGCCAGAATCATCAAAACTACAAGAAAAACAGGCTTGAAATATTTCACAATATGGAACTTTTTCATGATATTCTAGTTTTTTGAGATGTTCCTTGTATCTTTGTCTTTTTTTTTGTCCAAACAGAGAGGCAGATATCTCTCTGACATGAACTATTAAGGCTTCTGGTAATAATAGGAACATAAACAGAGACGAACCTTCTTCATGAGCAGGAAGACGTGAGTCTGAGCAGCTTCCAGGACGTAGCGGTGAGGATGCTCCAGGCCTTTCACCGTCAGACCCATCGTCCTGCCGTCAATGTTGATCCATCGGGGGGCCCCGGGGGCCAGGAAGGTCCTGAACACACACACACACACTCCACATCAGTATAGCTGAAGTCTACTAACTCTGTTTAAAAATACAATACTTGTAAAACAGCCGGAGCTTGTGTATGAAAAGCCCTGAAACCCTTTATTGGGAGAAAAAGTCAGATGTGATCACACTATTTTCCACTCAAGTTAGAATATTTCCCATATAACAGGCTAACAGTTAGCTCTGTAGCAGTACAGTGTGTATGTGCTAACAGGCTAACAGTTAGCTCTGTAGCAGTACAGTGTGTACTAGGGCGTGGCCTGGTACTTTAGAGGGCGTGGCCTGAGACTTTAGAGAGGGCGTGGCCTGAGACATTAGAGAGGGCGTGGCCTGAGACTTTAGAGAGGGCGTGGCCTGAGACTTTAGAGAGGGCGTGGCCTGAGACATTAGAGAGGGCGTGGCCTGAGACTATAGAGAGGGCGTGGCCTGAGACATTAGAGAGGGCGTGGCCTGAGACTTTAGAGAGGGCGTGGCCTGAGACATTAGAGAGGGCGTGGCCTGAGACATTAGAGAGGGCGTGGCCTGAGACTATAGAGAGGGCGTGGCCTGAGACATTAGAGAGGGCGTGGCCTGAGACTTTAGAGAGGGCGTGGCCTGAGACTTTAGAGAGGGCGTGGCCTGAGACATTAGAGAGGGCGTGGCCTGAGACTTTAGAGAGGGCGTGGCCTGAGACTATAGAGAGGGCGTGGCCTGAGACTTTAGAGAGGGCGTGGCCTGAGACATTAGAGAGGGCGTGGCCTGAGACATTAGAGAGGGCGTGGCCTGAGACTATAGAGAGGGCGTGGCCTGAGACATTAGAGAGGGCGTGGCCTGAGACTTTAGAGAGGGCGTGGCCTGAGACTTTAGAGAGGGCGTGGCCTGAGACATTAGAGAGGGCGTGGCCTGAGACTTTAGAGAGGGCGTGGCCTGAGACTATAGAGAGGGCGTGGCCTGAGACATTAGAGAGGGCGTGGCCTGAGACTTTAGAGAGGGCGTGGCCTGAGACATTAGAGAGGGCGTGGCCTGAGACATTAGAGAGGGCGTGGCCTGAGACTATAGAGAGGGCGTGGCCTGAGACATTAGAGAGGGCGTGGCCTGAGACTTTAGAGAGGGCGTGGCCTGAGACTTTAGAGAGGGCGTGGCCTGAGACATTAGAGAGGGCGTGGCCTGAGACATTAGAGAGGGCGTGGCCTGAGACTTTAGAGAGGGCGTGGCCTGAGACTTTCGAGAGGGCGTGGCCTGAGACTTTCGAGAGGGCGTGGCCTGAGACATTAGAGAGGGCGTGGCCTGAGACATTAGAGAGGGCGTGGCCTGAGACTTTAGAGAGGGCGTGGCCTGAGACATTAGAGAGGGCGTGGCCTGAGACTATAGAGAGGGCGTGGCCTGAGACATTAGAGAGGGCGTGGCCTGAGACTTTAGAGAGGGCGTGGCCTGAGACATTAGAGAGGGCGTGGCCTGAGACATTAGAGAGGGCGTGGCCTGAGACTATAGAGAGGGCGTGGCCTGAGACATTAGAGAGGGCGTGGCCTGAGACTTTAGAGAGGGCGTGGCCTGAGACTTTAGAGAGGGCGTGGCCTGAGACATTAGAGAGGGCGTGGCCTGAGACTTTAGAGAGGGCGTGGCCTGAGACTATAGAGAGGGCGTGGCCTGAGACATTAGAGAGGGCGTGGCCTGAGACTTTAGAGAGGGCGTGGCCTGAGACATTAGAGAGGGCGTGGCCTGAGACATTAGAGAGGGCGTGGCCTGAGACTATAGAGAGGGCGTGGCCTGAGACATTAGAGAGGGCGTGGCCTGAGACTTTAGAGAGGGCGTGGCCTGAGACTTTAGAGAGGGCGTGGCCTGAGACATTAGAGAGGGCGTGGCCTGAGACATTAGAGAGGGCGTGGCCTGAGACTTTAGAGAGGGCGTGGCCTGAGACTTTCGAGAGGGCGTGGCCTGAGACTTTCGAGAGGGCGTGGCCTGAGACATTAGAGAGGGCGTGGCCTGAGACATTAGAGAGGGCGTGGCCTGAGACATTAGAGAGGGCGTGGCCTGAGACTTTAAAGAGGGCGTGGCCTGAGACTTTAGAGAGGGCGTGGCCTGAGACTTTAGAGAGGGCGTGGCCTGAGACATTAGAGAGGGCGTGGCCTGAGACTTTAAAGAGGGCGTGGCCTGAGACTTTAGAGAGGGCGTGGCCTGAGACATTAGAGAGGGCGTGGCCTGAGACATTAGAGAGGGCGTGGCCTGAGACTTTAAAGAGGGCGTGGCCTGAGACTTTAGAGAGGGCGTGGCCTGATACGTTAGAGAGGGCGTGGCCTGAGACTTTAAAGAGGGCGTGGCCTGAGACTTTAGAGAGGGCGTGGCCTGAGACTTTAGAGAGCGCGATGCCTGAGACATTAGAGAGGGCGTGGCCTGAGACTTTAGAGAGGGCGTGGCCTGAGACATTAGAGAGGGCGTGGCCTGAGACTTTAGAGAGGGCGTGGCCTGAGACATTAGAGAGGGCGTGGCCTGAGACTTTAGAGAGGGCGTGGCCTGAGACTTTAGAGAGGGCGTGGCCTGAGACTTTAGAGAGGGCGTGGCCTGAGACTTTAGAGAGGGCGTGGCCTGAGACATTAGAGAGGGTGTGGCCTGAGACATTAGAGAGGTCGTGGCCTGAGACATTAGAGAGGGCGTGGCCTGAGACATTAGAGAGGGCGTGGCCTGAGACTTTAGAGAGGGCGTGGCCTGAGACTTTAGAGAGGGTGTGGCCTGAGACTTTAGAGAGGGCGTGGCCTGAGACTTTAGAGAGGGTGTGGCCTGAGACTTTAGAGAGGGCGTGGCCTCAGACTTTCCCACTCTTCCCCCTAATGGAAACACGGCTAATGTTCACTAATGTAAAGATCTGATCCAGTGGTGTTCAGTGTTATTTGAATACCACACACAGATGAACAGTCTTTTTTTTTTTCATCCTACTTGAAAATGGTCTCGGCTTTAGAAGACATGGAAGCTGCTGTGCCCCACTTCAGTTCTTCAGCTGCCTCCCAGAAAGCCAAGTTCTCCCCTGGGAACACACACACACACACACACACACACACACACACACACACACACACACACATTTAGACACTGATTCATTACAGTAGATTCACACCCTGGTTGTGTGTGTGAATGGCTGAATGAGTCAGTCTGGAGTGTAAAGGGCTTTGAGTGGTGGTGAAGTGACATATATATATATATATATACATATATATATATATATATATATGACGATATATAAGTGCAGGAACATTGACCCTGACCAGAGAGATTGCTCCAGCTGCTTTACAGACTGTCTCAACAACAACTCACCGCTGAACTCCTTCTTGAGGAAGACCTTGAAGTCGTCTCGGCCTCTCAGGTCGCTCAGCAGCTCGAACAAGCTGAAGGACCAGCGCTCCACTCGCATCTTAGTGGGGACGTCCACTCTGGACACAAACACCAACCCAGTCACTCACTGGGAGTCATAAAGCTCATTCAACAGAGATCTACATCTACATTTACATTTACATTTAGTCATTTAGCAGACGCTTTTATCCAAAGCGACTTACAGGAAGAGTAAAAGCAAACAATCAAGGTCTAGTGCAATAAGAGCTATTAGTGCATTAATAAGTGCTGGTGATGATTCTTTAAGGAGTAGAGCTGTGGTCTGGTCTAGGACAGTAGTTCTCAACCTTTTTGAGTCGCGACCCCCAATTTAACATGCATGTTGTCCGTGACCCCCACTCACTGAACACAATCTCACACGCACAGTTAAGATCACCCAAAAAAGAAACAAGATGAGCAAAAAAAAGGAAACAAAATTATCAAAAAAAAAAAAAAAATGAGCAAAAAAGACACAGAATGACCAAGAAAAAGACACAAAATGACCAAAAAAGACACAATGACCAAAAAAAGGAAACAAAATGAGCAAAAAAAGACACAAATTGACCACAAAATGATCAAAAAATACATAAAATTACCTAAAAAGACACAAAATGACCAAAAAAAAACACAGAATGACCAAAAAAGACACAAACTGGCCAAGAAAAAGACACAAAATGACAAAAAAAAAGACACAATGTCCATAAAAAAGGAAACAAAATGACCAAAAAAGACACAAATTGATCACAAAATGATCCAAAAATACATAAAATTACCTAAAAAGACACAGAATGACCAAAAAAGACACAAAATGGCCAAGAAAAAGACACAAAATGACAAAAAAAGACACAATGTCCATAAAAAAGGAAACAAAATGACCAAAAAAGACACAAATTGATCACAAAATGATCAAAAAATACATAAAATTACCTAAAAAGACACAGAATGACCAAAAAAGACAGAAAATGGCCAAGAAAAAGACACAAAATGACAAAAAAAGACACAATGTCCATAAAAAAGGAAACAAAATGAGCAAAAAAGACACAAATTGACTACAAAATGAGCAAAAAATACACAAAATGACCAGAAAAGACACAAAATGACCAAAAAAAGACAAAGTGGCCAAGAAAAAGACACAAAATGACAAAAAAAAGACACAATGTCCATAAAAAAGGAAACAAAATGACCAAAAAAGACACAAATTGACCACAAAATGATCAAAAAATACATAAAATTACCTAAAAAGACACAAAATGACCAAAAAAAGACATTAAATGACTAAAAAGACTAAAACACATGAACACTTTAACACAGTGGAGACAGAGCTGACTTCCAAAATGATTTGGCGACCCCCAGAAATCATCTCGCGACCCCAATTGGGGTCCCGACCCCAAGGTTGAGAACAGCTGGTCTAGGAGAGAAGATGCTCTCTGAAGGTCTTCAGGAGGTTCTAAAGGTAGAACTGGTAGTGGTTCCACCAGCGGGGAACACTACCAGACTAACTGAGTTCCCCCTCGGGGATAAATAAAGTAATTGTGATTGGTTGAGTGCTGACAGACAGAATGAAACATGCAGCTGTGAGGTCATAGTTCTGGTTGTGTTGAGATCAGCAGCGTTCAAATCAAATCAAATCAAACTTTATTTATATCGCGCTTTTCATACATAAAAATGCAACACAAAGTGCTTCACAAAAAATAAAAAAATAAAAATAAAAATAAGAAAAAAAACAAACAATAAAAATGACAAAACCCACCCCTCCCTCCCCCACATACACATCTGTAAGTATACATACACAAACATGCACACACGCATTTAGTCATGCACGCACACAAACACACACTCAGACTCACACACACACATATTGACTGACAGTGTAGAGACATGGCAAGGCTCCGAGGATCCAGATGAGGAAAAAGCAACCTGAGGGAGCCTCCACACTGAGAGGAGGCAGAGCCCACAGCCATAGAGGACGCCATCACAGAGACCACCAGGACCCGGGGAGACCACCAGGACCCGGGGAGACCACCAGGACCCGGGTAGACCCCCAGGACCCGGGGAGACCACCAGGACCCGGGGAGACCACCAGGACCCGGGTAGACCACCAGGACCCGGGGAGACCACCAGGACCCGGGGAGACCACCAGGACCCGGGGAGACCACCAGGACCCGGGGAGACCACCAGGACCCGGGGAGACCACCAGGACCCGGGGAGACCACCAAGACCCGGGGAGACCGGGGCGGACTCCACACATGGTGCAGAGCCGCCCAGTCCCCCGGGCCCAGGGAGTCCCCAAGACCACATCCCCATGGGCAGACCCAACACACCCCCCAGTGAGGGGGCCCCCATGAGGGAACACTGGAGCTAAAGACTAAAAGACTAAAAGACTAAAAGACAACAGGACAGGATAAAAACTTAAAGACTAAAGACAACAGGACAGGATAAAAACTAAAAGACTAAAAAACATCAGGACAGGATAAAAACTAAAAGACTAAAAGACAACAGGATAAAAACTAAAAGACAACAGGACAGGATAAAAACTAAGAGACTAAAAGACAACAGGACAGGATAAAAACTAAGAGACTAAAAGACAACGGGACAGGATAAAGACTAAAAGACAACAGGACAGGATAAAAAATAAAAGACTAAAAGACAACAGGACAGGATAAAAACTAAAAGACAACAGGACAGGATAAAAACTAAGAGACTAAAAGACAACGGGACAGGATAAAAACTAAAAGACTAAAAGACAACAGGACAGGATAAAAACTAAAAGACTAAAAGACAACAGGACAGGATAAAAACTAAGAGACTAAAAGACAACAGGACAGGATAAAAACTAAAAGACTAAAAGACAACAGGACAGGATAAAAACTAAGAGACTAAAAGACAACAGGACAGGATAAAAACTAAAAGACTAAAAGACAACGGGACAGGATAAAAACTAAGAGACTAAAAGACAACAGGACAGGATAAAAACTAAAAGACTAAAAGACAACAGGACAGGATAAAAACTAAAAGACTAAAAGACAACGGGACAGGATAAAAACTAAGAGACTAAAAGACAACGGGACAGGATAAAAACTAAAAGACTAAAAGACAACGGGACAGGATAAAAACTAAAAGACTAAAAGACAACGGGACAGGATAAAAACTAAAAGACTAAAAGACAACGGGACAGGATAAAAACTAAAAGACTAAAAGACAACGGGACAGGATAAAAACTAAAAGACTAAAAGACAACAGGATAGAAAATAAAAGATAAAAACTAAAATACAATTGGAATAAATAAATAAATAAGTAGTAAAATAATCAGTTAAAAGCTAGACAGGTGGGTCTTGAGCCCCAGGATGTTGCTGATAAAAGGCCTCACCGTCTCATGTTGAGGCTCCAGTACGAGTCGTTGTCTGTCTGCCAGGGGTTGCTAGGCAGACAGGGAGCCAGGAACGGGTCGTGGTTCTTATAGGTGGTCACGTACTTGGCCAGTCTGCACAAACACAACCAACATTACAGATAATCAACAGATTATATAGATAGATATATCTATATATCTCCACATCAACGTCTCCAAACGGGTCTAGGAGTCAGTTTTAACCCTAAAAAACTAGATTGTACCAACAGGTTCCTCAGTGGTTTCCAGTAGCATCAGATGGACTTAAAACAGACTAAAAGTTGACCAGTTTCTGACTCATTTTCAAACTGGTGTCCTCCAGGTCTTTAAAATGACCATTAGTCCTTTTAGTCAGGAGGCGGAGCTAAATAAAGGGGACACGTCCCACTAAAGAGACACAGTTTTTATTCCACATGCTCTCTATCACCATAAGTTTACATTTCTGATGGGAGACACTTCATCAAGATGGTGGATCGGAGACGGCTCCCATATAAAATCTATGAGAACCAAAATATCTTCCAAGACACTCAGAAGGTCAATCTGGGTGTCAAGAGTCTGCAGCAGAAAAAAGTCACAATCACAAGAAGAAAAGTCTAAATTAACAGAAGAAAATGTCTAAATTTCCAGAAAAAATGTCAAAATTACAAGAAAAAAATTCAAAATTACAAGAAAAGTCAAAATTACAAGAAAAAAGTCTAAATTAACAGAAAAAAATAAACGTTTACTAGAAAAAAAGTTTAAATTACAAGAAAAAAAATAAACATTACAAGAAAAAAAGTCAAAATTACAAGATTAAATTACAAGAAAAAAAGTTTAGATTACATGAAAAAAGTCAAAATTGTTTAAAAAAAAATCTACATTTTCTGAGTCAAAGAATCATTTAAAGCTGTTGAGAATATCACAAGATGATTATTGATCAATAGAAATGTTCATTTTGGACATGAATTTACCTAATTTACAACTCATTAATATGAGTATTTTTAATACTATTAAGAATTTATTTGAGAATTAATTTAATAGAAATTTAATAAAATCTAATAGAAAGAATTAATTTCAGAATATCTTGTAAACGACTCCTTTCTAGTGGTCAGATATTCTGGTCAACTTTTAGAATAGAATAGAATAGAATAGAATAGAATAG
Organism: Centropristis striata; assembly: GCF_030273125.1. Taxonomy (NCBI): domain Eukaryota; kingdom Metazoa; phylum Chordata; class Actinopteri; order Perciformes; family Serranidae; genus Centropristis; species Centropristis striata. Next base: position 37,548,559 of record NC_081529.1, read on the forward strand.
AAACGCCTTTATTGTCATTCTACGTAGCACAACGACATTATAGTGCAACTCCCAGAGATCATAAAACAAATAAACAACAACAACATAAACACCTAAGAACAATAAGATATAAAAGAGGTATAAAAAGAATAAAATATCACAGCAAGAATGAATAATTAAATGGCAAAAAACCCCAGAATATAGAATAAATAGCTATAAATAAATAGCTATATGCACACACCTAGAGGTATTCTTTTAACTGATGGCTTATTAATAATAATAATAATAATAATAATAATAATAATAATAATAATAATAATAATAATAATAATAATAAAAATCCCATGATTGTAATTACAAGATGTTTTATAATAATAATAAATAATAAAATAGATTTTTATTTTTTAAACTTACGCTCCAAGGGACACGCTGGATTTGACCCTTGACCTCATGATCGTATGTTGATAAAAGATGTTCTTGAATAAACAAGGAAGACAACAACAACAAAAAAAAGTCATTTTAAAGTTTTACAAAGTAAAAGTTAACATTCAAATCTGTATACAGACAGAATTTATTCTTAAACTCCTTTTAATCTACAGCTTTAAATCTAGTTTCATGATAAAATCAGATCAAATATCAGCTCAGCAGGTGTTTTAACCCAGAACTATTTAGTGGACACATAGAACACATTTATGATGTTTTAATTTAAAATAAATAAATAAATAAATACTCCCCCTAAATGTCAAAGATCTGTGACGGGACATAAACGTCACATTGGGCGTTTATGGGATTTATTTTTATGATATTTCTTATTTTAAAACAAATAAACTATCCAATCCAATCCCCTTTATTTATGGATAAATACATAAAACAATACAAAGAGATGTAGTAAACAATAGATCAGTAAGATGCAATAAGATAAAATAAATTAAAAATGGGATAAAAATAAATAAAATAAAATGTAAAATGTACTGCCTGCACAAAATAAAATATGCATGAATACAATAAAAACTAAAAATCTTAAAATCAACATGAAATCAACATGAAATCAACATGAAATCAACATGAAATCAACACTCTAATAGACACCTTTTCTGTTTACAGAAACACACATTTGTCTTTTTCTGACGTATACGTCACAGCGATATTTTTGTCACTTATTTTATATTAATTTGTTCAGGAAATATGGTGAAAACAGGTTCAATCTAAAACAGGATCAGAAATGTTAAATGGCTTTAAACTACTTTTTCACGTTTCTGTTTCCTGTCACAGTCAAACAGTCTGACTGAGGGATTTAATGAGTTAATGTGAGCATAAAGCTGAATATGGGAGATTATAGAACATTTAAAGTTTTTCATAGGTTCTTATGGGTTAAGCATCACTACTCATTAAAAACGATGACTCACCATGCGTCTGTACGTGTCAAAGGTGAGTTTCTAAGAGAAGAAGAAGAAGAAGAAGATGTTTTAATGGGACAGTTTGTTTGTTTATTATTAAAGGGAAAAGATGAATGTGATGCAGAGAAATAATAATAATAATAATTACAGACATATATTTGATTTGTACGGTGCTTTTAAAAGCTTCTGGTGCTAGTAGTTCTTTAATAGAAATAGTTTAAATTACAAGAAAAAATGTCAAAATTAACAGAAGAAAATAAACTTTACAAGAGAAAAAGTCAAAATTACAAGAAAAAAAAACCAAAATAACAAGAAACAAGTCTAAATTTCCAGAAAAAAGTGAAAATTACAAGAACATTTTTCTAAATTTCCAGAAAGAAAGTCAAAATTACAAGAAAAAAGTCTAAATTACCAGAAAAAAGTAAACATTACAAGAAAAAAAGTTTAAATTACATGCCACTGACACTGAACATCATAAAAGACAACAACAAGGAACAGAAAAACAACAAGACAACAACAACAGAAACAACTTCAACAATAAAGAAAGGAGCAGGAGGACTAATGGGACTCACATTAAAAAGGTTTCAAACAGAATAACGGGTTAAAAACTCTACTACACTGTAAAAACTGGACTCTAATTCAGATTAAATATGTCAGATTAAAGGGGATATCTGCTTATTAATGTCTGATCAGATAGTTCTTAGTCAGCAGTTTTTATTTTAGACTGTTTGACTTGTTTTCAGTGTTTTGGTCCTTAATGATCTAAATCAGATATTATTATTATTATTATTATTATTATTATTATCACCTATACTGAGTAAATACATGCTGGAAACTAGAATATCAACAGTTACAAAGCTGCTTCACCAACACTTACAGCTAGAAAGGCATTTTGGGTCTTTTTGTGTATTTTATTTTAGTCATTTTGTGTCTTTTTGAGACATTTTGTGTCTTTTTTTGGTATTTTTAAAGTCATTTTTGTGTCTTTTTGAGACATTTTGTGTCTTTTTTTAGTCATTTTGTGTCATTTTGAGACATTTTGTGTCTTTTTTAGTATTTTTTAAGTCATTTTTTATCTTTTTTTTAGTCATTTTGTGTCATTTTGAGACATTTTGTGTCTTTGTTTAGTCATTTTGCGTCTTTTTTTTAGTATTTTTAAGTCATTTTGTCTCTTTTTGAGACATTTTGTGTCTTTTTTTTTAGTATTTTTTAGTCATTTTGTGTCTTTTTGAGTCATTTTGTGTCTTTTTTTGGTATTTTTAAAGTAATTTTGTGTCTTTTTGAGACATTTTGTGTCTTTTTTTAGTCATTTTGTGTCATTTTGAGACATGTTGTGTCTTTGTTTAGTCATTTTGTGTCTTTTTTTAGTATTTTTAAGTCATTTTGTGTCTTTTTGAGACATTTTGTGTCTTTTTTTAGTATTTTTTAGTCATGTTGTGTCTTTTTTAGTCATTTTGGGCCTTTTTTTGTCATTTTGTGTCTTTTTTTAATCATATACATATAAAACTGCTATTTCAAAGTAATAATTTCTTATTTATTTCATCAATAAGAAATCATAACTTTGACATAATTTGACCTCTTCACATATTAAAACAAGCAGCCAGATGAATCAATAGTTTTATGATCAATGAACCAATAGAAGTGTGTATTGTTGTGTAGTGTGTATGTGATTAACTAGAACATTAAACTGACACTTGATATTTCAACATTTAACAACAACAATAATAAATACATCACTAGTTATCAGTCAGAATACACTAATTCTAAGGTATTTGTGGTTCATTCAGATTAGATATTTTTTACTGGTTTTGTAAAGTCTTGACAAGACACATTTTATTGTTCCATTGGCAGATAATTTTGATATTTTAAAGCAAAATACACCTCATTTTGTACTTTTTTCCTTCTTTTTGAGAGCTTTTTACAGTGTAGTGTTGAAGCAAAAACAGAAAGGTGGGAAATAACAGAAAACAGTCCCTCCAGGGTAAAAGATGAATAAATAACTAATAAAGAGTTAATTAGGTACTGGCTGGTTCTGTATGATGAAAAATCCAGTTTGAGTAAATTGGATTGTTGAAAGTTAGGATAATTAGAATTGACCTGGTTTTGTTTGTTTATGCCTATTTAATGCTGAAAAGTAAAAACTGTAAACATTTTCCCTTTTTTATAAGGGAAAATTTATTTATACGATTATAAAATTATTTTTCTATAGAGTTATTGCAGGAATGAGACAAAATTGCAAAATTGCTCTTGAAAATAATGCAGTTTCTGGTTGATTTCACATAAAGTCTGACAATCAACATCAACATCTCTGTTTCCTTGGAGGGACTGAATTAAAAACTAGCTGCACTGTAAAAAAAAAAAAAAAAAGGTCTAAAAACCAGATCAAACAGTAAATCTAAAGGTCTAAAACCAGATCAAACAGTAAATCTAAAGGTCTAAAACCAGATCAAACAGTAAATCTAAAGGTCTAAAACCAGATCAAACAGTAAATCTAAAGGTCTAAAACCAGATCAAACAGTAAATCTAAAGGTCTAAAACCAGATCAAACAGTAAATCTAAAGGTCTAAAACCAGATCAAACAGTAAATCTAAAGGTCTAAAACCAGATCAAACAGTAAATCTAAAGGTCTAAAACCAGATCAAACAGTAAATCTAAAGGTCTAAAACCAGATCAAACAGTAAATCTAAAGGTCTAAAACCAGATCAAACAGTAAATCTGAGGGAAATGATCTTGCTGCATGGACAGATAATTTACCTTGACAAGATTTATTTAAATAAGATTATTAAATCTAGAAATAAGCATGTTGAACACTTAAGATAAGAAATTGGCCCGAGTGTTTTTTTTGTTTGTCTTTTTGTGTCTTTTTTTGGTGATTTTAAGTCTTTTATATTTCTTTTTTGGTCCTTTTATGTCTTTTTGTGTCTTTTTTTGGTAATTTTTTTGTCTTTTTACGTCTTCTTTTGGTCACAAAATGACCAAAAAAGACAAAAAATGTACAAACCAGATAAAGTAAAGCTGCCAGCAGTGATGAACTGGCCCGAGCAGAGTGACCTGATGATTATTTGGTTCTTACCAAGATAAAAAAAACTTTAGATTTAGAAGTGTTAGATCATCTGGTTTTAGACCTTTAGATTTACTGTTTGATCTGGTTTTGGACCTTTAGATTTACTGTTTGATCTGGTTTTAGACCTTTAGATTTACTGTTTGATCTGGTTTTAGACCTTTAGATTTACTGTTTGATCTGGTTTTAGACCTTTAGATTTACTGTTTGATCTGGTTTTAGACCTTTAGATTTACTGTTTGATCTGGTTTTGGACCTTTAGATTTACTGTTTGATCTGGTTTTAGACCTTTAGATTTACTGTTTGATCTGGTTTTAAACCTTTAGATTTACTGTTTGATCTGGTTTTAAACCTTTAGATTTACTGTTTGATCTGGTTTTGGACCTTTAGATTTACTGTTTGATCTGTTTTTTAGACCTTTTTTATCAGAGTGCAAAGACACAAAGACAGCGTAAACCATTGAAATGTTTTTAACGTTTGACTCTCTGATGTTCAGCAGTGTAAGGAGATCTGTGAAGAAGAAAACAGGACAAGAAACATGCAATAAATTAGATCGTTTTTTTTCTATATAGAACAACTACATAGAGTTGGTCTGCCTGTTGATGCAATAGTAGCTGATAACAATTAATAAGATTCGCTTTGACAACAGTTTGTATCGGCTGAAATATGGGCCACCAGAAACTGAATTTGAATTATTCATATTTGAATTTGAATTGCTTAACTTGAATAATTGCATTGAAAAAAATAATTAGAATCACATCATTTGACTTTGTGTTGTTCAATTTGAATCATTGCATTGAAGAATCTGAATTGTAATGTGAAATTTAATTTATTAGTTTTGAACTGAAACATTCAGTTCTCACAATTAATTTTCAATTTTTTGTGACAAAGATACACAGAGCGTCTCTTCGGCCAATCAGCACCTCCGGGTTTTTTTTGGTAACATTTGTTCCTGGTCGGTTGCCATGGCGCCTCTTCGGCCAATCAGCACTTCCGTTCAGTTCCAGCCTCATCCATTGGTCGAGCCAGTCGAACTTCTTCCTCCGTTTTGTGGCGAGTGGCAACCGGGTGGCAACAAATGTTGCAAAAAAACGGAGGTGCTGATTGGCCGAAGGGGCACTCTGTGTATTTTTGGCCCAGAAAATTGAAATTTAATTTTTCGAACTGCATTTGAATTGTAATTTGAAATTGAGTTTATTAGTTTGGAACTGAATATTCAGTTCTCACAATTCAGATTCAGTTCTTAAAATTCAGATTCAGTCTTCTGCTACGAACATCCAGGTAGTTGAGGCAGAGCAATCGAGCTCAGATACACAGATCGCCTCTTCAGCCAATCAGCACCTCCGTTTTATTTTGTCACATTTGTTGCCACCCGGTTGCCATGGCACCTCGTTGGCCAATCCATGGTCAAGCCAGTCTAACTTCTTCCTCCGTTTCATAGCAGGTGGCAACCGGGTGGCAACAAATGTGACAAAAGAAAACGGAGGTGCTGATTGGCTGAAGAGGCGATCTGTGTATCTGAGCTCGATTGCTCTGCCTCAACTACCTGGATGTTCATAGCAGAAAACTGAATTTGAATTTTGTGAACTATTAAATTCAATTTCACATTACAATTCAGATTCAGTTTTTCTTTGCAATGATTCAAACTGAACAACACAAATTCAAATCATGTGACTCAAATTCAGTTTCTGGTGGCTCATATTTCAGCCCATAAGTTTGTGTCACATCCAGACTACACATACTGAGTTCCAGCAGCTTAATCTGTTACAGGAATGGAAACAAATCGTCCTCTTCAACAAAC